>NW_015092932.1:0-1672 GCF_001431845.1 Calidris pugnax
AGAACCTCAACGATCTGGAGAAGATCAATTGATCCTGGAGAACCCAAGAATCCAAGAAAACCCAACGATCCTGGAGAACCCCGAAGTCTGGGAGAACCTCAATGATCCTGGAGAGCCCCAAAGTCCAGGAGAACCTCAAGGATCCAAGAGAACCCAACGATCTGGAGAACATCAATGATCCAGAAGAACCCCAAAGTCTAGGAGAACATCAATGATCTGGAGAACCTCAACGATGTGGAGAACATCAAGGATCCTGGAGAACATCAAGGATCCAGGAGAACCTCAATGATCCAGGAGAACCCAACGATCTGAAGAACCTCAACAATCCTGGAGAACATCAATGATCCTGGAGAACCCCAAAGTCCAGGAGAACCTCAAGGATCCAAGAGAACCCAACGATCTGGAGAACATCAATGATCCAGAAGAACCCCAAAGTCTAGGAGAACATCAATGATCTGGAGAACCTCAACGATGTGGAGAACATCAAGGATCCTGGAGAACATCAAGGATCCAGGAGAACCTCAATGATCCAGGAGAACCCAACGATCTGAAGAACCTCAACAATCCTGGAGAACATCAATGATCCTGGAGAACCCCAAAGTCCAGGAGAACATCAACAATCTGGAGAACATCAAGGATCCTGGAGAACGTCAAGGATCCTGGACGACCCCAAAGTCCAGGAGAACATCAAGGATCCTGGAGCACCCAAGGATCCAAGAGAACCCAACGATCTTGGAGAACTCAACGATCCTGGAGAACCCCAAAGTCCCGGAGAACCTCAACGATCCTGGAGAACATCAATGATCCTGGAGAACCCCAAAGTCTAGGAGAACATCAACGATCTGGAGAAGATCAATGATCCTGGAGAACCTCAATGATCCAAAAGAACATAAGAATCCAAGAGAACCCAACGATCTGGAGAACCTCAACGATCCTGGAGAACATCAATGATCCAGGAGAACCCCAAAGTCCAGGAGAACATCAATGATCTGAAGAACATCAAGGATTCTGGAGAACATCAACCATCCTGGAGAAGATCAATGATCCAGGAGAACCCCAAAGTCCAGGAGAACCTCAACGATCCTGGAGAACATCAATGATCCTGAAGAACCTCAACGATCCAGAAGAACCCAAGAATCCAAGAGTACCCAACAATCTGGAGAACATCAAGGGTCCAGGAGAACCCCAAAGTCCAGGAGAACATCAACAATCTGGAGAACATCAATGATCTGGAGAACCTCAACGATCCACGAGAACCCAAGAATCCAGGAGAACCCAACGATCCTGGAGAACCTCAACAATCCAGGAGAACCTCAACAATCCT
Organism: Calidris pugnax; assembly: GCF_001431845.1. Taxonomy (NCBI): domain Eukaryota; kingdom Metazoa; phylum Chordata; class Aves; order Charadriiformes; family Scolopacidae; genus Calidris; species Calidris pugnax. The sequence goes on from NW_015092932.1 coordinate 1,325, forward strand.
GGAGAACATCAATGATCCTGGAGAACAACAATGATCCAGGAGGACCCCAAAGTCCAGGAGAACCTCAGTGATCCTGGAGAACCCAAGAATCCAAGAGAACCCAACGATCCTGGAGAACATCAAGGATCTGGAGAACCTCAATGATCCAGGAGGACCCCAAAGTCCAGGAGAACCTCAACGATCTGGAGAAGATCAATGATCCTGGAGAACATCAATGATCCTGGAGAACCCAACGATCCTGGAGAACATCAAGGATCCAGGAGGACCCCAAAGTCCAGGAGAAGAACCTCAATGATCCTGGAGAACCTCAACGACCTGAAGAACCTCAATGATCCAGGAGAACCCCAA
>NW_015092933.1:0-1179 GCF_001431845.1 Calidris pugnax
ATTACCCCCGTGTGCACACACACCCCCCAGTGCATGCGAACATACATGTGTGCACACCCCCATGTGCACACACAGGTGCACACATGCCTTGTGCACACAAACACACGTGTGTGCATTACCCCCATGCACACGCACACACATGTGCACACGAACACACACGTGTACACACGCCCCATGCGCGCACAGGCCCATGTGCACACACACATGCACACCCCCCTCGTGCATGTGAACACACGCGTGTGCACACCCCCATGTGCACACACAGGTGCACACACGCCTTGTGCACACAAACACATGTGTGCATTACCCCCATGTGCACACATGCTCCCATGTGTACGTGAACACGTGTGTGCACACGCCCCTTGCGCACACAGCCCCATGTGCACACGCACGTGCTCACACCCCTCGTGCACATGAACACACACGTGTGCACACGCAGGTGCACACACGCCTTGTGCACACAAAAACACACGTGTGCATTACCCCCGTGTGCACACACACCCCCCAGTGCATGCGAACATACATGTGTGCACACCCCCATGTGCACACACAGGTGCACACATGCCTTGTGCACACAGCCCCATGTGCACATGCACGTGCACACCCCCCCCGTGCATGCGAACACACATGTGTGCACACCCCCCTGTGCACACACAGGTGCACACATGCCTTGTGCACACAAACACACACGTGTGCATTACCCCCGTGTGCACACACACCCCCCATGCATGCGAACATATGTGTGCACACACCCTATGTGCACACAGCCCCACGCACGTGCACACACCCCTTGTGCATGCGAACACACGTGTGCACACACAGGTGCACACAAGCCTTGTGCACACAAACACACACGTGTGCATTACCCCCGTGTGCACACACACCCCCCATGCATGCGAACATATGTGTGCACACACCCTATGTGCACACAGCCCCACGCACGTGCACACACCCCTTGTGCATGCGAACACACGTGTGCACACACAGGTGCACACACGCTTTGTGCACACAAACACACATGTGTGCATTACCCCCGTGCACACGCACACACATGCATGTGAACACACACAAGTGCACACGCCCCATGCACACACAGCCCCACGTGCACATGCATGTGCACACACCCCTCGTGCATGCGAACACTCATGTATGCACACACAGGTGCACACACGCTTTGTG
>NW_015092934.1:0-2775 GCF_001431845.1 Calidris pugnax
GGTGAGGGACACCTTGATGGAGATAGGGATTGGGGTGGCATCTCCCTGGGGACGTGGGGACAAGCAGAAGGGCACCTTGAGGGAGATAAGGACTAGGGGGTGACCATCCTGGGGACATGGGGTGGCACCTCCCTGCGGACAGGGTGAGGGACACCTTGAGGGAGATAAGGACTGGGGGGTCACCATCCTGGGGACATGGGGACATGGAGATAGAGACATATGGGGTGCCACCACCACGGGGACATAGGGACAGGGTGAGGGACACCTTGATGGAGATAAGGTCTAGGGGGTCACCACCATGGGGACATGGAGACATGGGATGCCACCACCATGGGGACCTGGGGTGGAATCACCATGGGGACATGGGATGCCACCACCTTGGGGACACGGGGACACGAGATGCCACCACCCTGGGGACATGGGGAGAGGCTGAGGGACACCTTGACGGAGATGTGGGGTGCCACCACCGTAGGGACACGGAGATATGAGATGCCACCACCAACCCCATGGTGGGGTGAGGTGACACCAGGGGGGTGCGGTCACCTGGGTGATGACGTCACCGGTGGGGTTGTCCCCGTGTCCCCAGGGTTCTCCATCGAGGGCCCCTCCCAGGCCAAGATCGAGTGCGAGGACCGGGGGGACGGCTCCTGCGACGTGCGCTACTGGCCCACCGAGCCCGGGGACTACGCCGTCCACGTGGTCTGCGACGACGAGGACATCAAGGACAGCCCCTTCATCGCCCACATCCTGCCCGCGCCCCCCGACTCCTGGCCTGAGAAGGTGGGGACCCACTGCGACCCATAGGGACCCCATAGGAACCCACAGTGACCCATAAGGAACCATAGATACCTATAGAAACCCATAGGGACCCATAGATACCCATAGGGACCCATAGATACCCATAGGGACCCATAGATACCCATAGGGAGCCATAGGGACCCATAGAGACCCATAGGGACCCACAGCAACCTATAGGAACTCATAGGAACCCATGGAGAGCCATCGGGACCCATAGAGATCCATAGGAACCCACAGTGACCCACTGAGACCCACAGCATCCCATAGAGACCCATAGGGACCACAGTACCCATAGAGAGCCATAGGAACCTACAGTGACCCATAGGAACCCCATGGAGACCCATAGGAACCCATAGGGATGCATAGAGACCCATAGGGACCCACAGCAACCTATCGGAACCCATAGGTACCCACAGTGACTAGAGACCCATAGGGACCCATAGAGACACAGAGGAACCAATAGGGACCCACAGAGAGCCATAGAAACCCATAGGAAGCCACAGGGACCCATAGGGATCCATAGGAACCCACAGGGACCCATGGAGAGCCATAGGGACCCATAGGAACCCCTAGAGAGCCATAGGAACCCATAGAGACCCATAGGGAACCATAGAGATCCATAGGGACCCATAGAGAGCCATAGGAAGCCATAGAGACCCATAGAGACCCACAGCAACCTATAGGAACTCATAGGGACCCATGGAGAGCCATAGGGACCCATAGAGATCCATAGGAACCCATAGGGACCCATAGAGACACATAGAGACCCATAGGAACCCATAGGAAGCCATAGGGACCTATAGAGACCCCTAGAGACCCATAGGGACCTATGGGAACCCACAGTGACCCACAGGAAGCCATAGGGAGCCACAGAGACCCATAGGAACCCACAGTGACCCATAGAGAGCCATAGGAAGCCACAGCGACCCATAGGGACCCATAGAGACCCATAGGAACCTATAGAGAGCTATAGGGAACCATAGGGACCCATAGAGAGTCATAGGGAACCATAGGGATGCATAGAGACCCATAGAGACCCATAGGGACCCACAGCAACCTATAGGAACTCATAGTGACCCATAGGGACCCATAGAGATCCATAGGAACCCACAGTGACCCATAGGGTCACACATAGGAACCCATGGAGAGCCATAGGGAGCCATAGGGACCCATAGAGACCCATGGGAACCCATAGAGACACATAGGGACCCGTAGGGACCCATAGAGACCCATAGGAACCTATAGAGAGCCACAGGGACCCATAGAGACCCATAGGAAGCCATAGGGACCCATAGGAACCCACAGCGACCCATAGGGACCATAGATGCCCATAGGAAGCCATAGAGACCCACAGGAACCCATAGGGACCCATAGAGACCCACAGCGACCCATAGGGACCACAGTGACCCATAGAGACCCATAGGAAGCCACAGGGACCCATAGGGACCCATAGAGACACATAGAGACCCACAGGAACCCATAGAGACACATAGGATCACTTAGGAAACCATAGAGACCCATAGGGACCCACAGCGACCCATAGGGACCGTAGGGACCCATAGGAACCAATAGGGACCCATAGAGATCCATAGGGACCCACAGTGACCCATAGAGACCCATAGGGAACCATAGATACCCATAGGGACCCATAGAGATCCATAGGAACCTACAGCGACCCATAGAGACCCATAGGGAGCCATAGAGACCTATAGGGACCCCTAGGGACCCATAGAGACCATAGGAACCCACAGCGACCCATAGGGACCCATAGGGACCCACAGCGACCCATAGGGACCCACAGCGACCCATAGGGAACCATAGATGCCCATAGAGAGCCATAGGGACCCATAGAGACCTACAGGTACCCATAAAGAGCCATAGGGACCCATAGAGACCCATAGGAACCCACAGTGACCCATAGAGAGCCATAGGGACCCACAGCACCCCACTGTGCCCCACAGCACCCCATAGCTCCCC
>NW_015092935.1:0-1293 GCF_001431845.1 Calidris pugnax
CGGGGGGGTCGACGTGGACGAGCAGGAAGTTCTTGACGATCTCCTGCATCTCCTGGTGGGCGAAGAGTGGGGCGAAGCAGGACTCGTCTGGGGGGGGAGACCCACACGTGTGGGGCAGGACCCACGGCCATGGGGCTGGGACCCCCAGCTATGGGGCTGGGAGCCACATCTATGGGGCTGGGAGCCCCTTTCATGGGGTGGGACCTGCATCTATGGGGCTGGGAACCATATCTATAGGGCTGGGACCCACAGCTATGGGGCTGGGCCCCCATCTATGGGCTGGGACCTGCATCTATGGGGCTGGGAGACATATCTATGGGGCTGAGACCCACATCTATGGGGTTGGGACCCCCAGCTATGGGGCTGGGAGCCACATCTATGGGGCTGGGAGCCGTATCTATGGGGCAGAACCTAAAACTATGGGGCTGGGAGCCGTATCTATGGGGTTGGGACCCCCATCTGTGGGGCGGGACCCACAGCTATGGGGCTGGGAGCCACATCTATGGGGCTGGGAGCCACTTTCATGGGGTGGGACCTGCATCTATGGGGCTGGGACACCATCTATGGGGCTGGGACCCCCATCTGTGGGGCGGGACCTATATCTATGGGTCTGAACCCCCATCTGTGGGGTGGGACCTATATCTATGGGGCTGGGAGCCAGATCTATGGGGCTGGGAGCCGTATCTATGGGGCGGAACCTAAAACTATGGGGCTGGGAGCCAGATCTATGGGGCTGGGAGCCGTATCTATGGGTCAGGAGGGACCTAAGGGGCTGGGGGAGTCATATCTATGGGGTGGGACCTACATCTATGGGGCTGGGACCCCCAACTATGGGGCTTGGGAGCGTATCTATGGGGCAGAACCTATATCTATGGGGCTGGGACCCACATCTATGGGGCTGGGAGCCATATCTATAGGGCAGGGGATGACCCAAGGGGCTGGGGGAGTCATATCTATAGGGCTGGGACCCCCATCTATGGGGCGGGACCCCCATCTATGGGGCGGGACTCCCATCTATGGGGCAGAACCTACATCTATGGGGCTGGGACCCCCATCTATGGGGCTGGGAGCCACTTTCATGGGGTGGGACCTGCATCTATGGGGCTGGGACCCCCATCTGTGGGGCTGGGACCCCCATCTGTGGGGCGGGACCCACATCTATGGGGCTGGGAGCCACATCTATGGGGCTGGGAGCTGTATCTATGGGGCTGGGAGCCTTATCTATGGGGCGGAACCTAAAACTATGGGGCTGGACGCCATATCCATGGGGCTGGACCCCCATCTATGGGGTGG
>NW_015092936.1:0-2780 GCF_001431845.1 Calidris pugnax
GAGGAGGTGACATGTTCCTGGGCTGGCCTTTGGGACTGTGGCAGGAGGGTGGCCTCGGGGGACTCCTCGGGGCCACGGGCTTCTTGCTCCGGCGGTGCTGGGCTGGTGCTGGATGGATCCTGCCAAGAGCTCCCCGGCGCCTGGTCCACCACGTTGAGAGCTTCATCCTCATGAGGCCACGCCGGTGAGGAGGCAGTGGTGGGAGGCAAGGACGTGCCATCACCTCCCAGCCCCAGGCCACCAGCCACCGTGGTGGCCCTGGGGAGGTCACCACGTTGTGCCACCGGGCTGCTGCTCGCCAGCCTCAACTGCTCGTCCTGGTCCTCACCCAGCCCCGCGGGTCCCGGCTGGGGCAGGAGGCCATAGTGGTCACGGGGGGTGTCCCGGGCGTCCCCCGACGTGCCCAGGTCCTCGCCGTGTTCCACCAGCACGTTGTCACTGCCCGGTGGGTCAGGCGTGGGTGGCACCAGCTCCTCCAGCTCCCTCTGCTCCGTGGCCACGTGCGCTGTGGTGAAACCACCAGCATCAGCCGTGACGGTGACAAGGGGCACAACGGGGATGTGGGGCAGGATGGGGATCCGGGGAGCAAGTAGGGACCCACATCACCCCCCAACAAGGGTTTGGTACCAGGCACCGCACCCCCCAGCTTTGCACCACACCACGGTGACACACGGCACCTCCCAGCCCAGCTCTCCTCATTTATCTCATTTATTCCCCAATTAAATATTCATCGGGAGGGATTTTCCCAGCCGTGCCCGCCGATTCCCAAGGGAAGAAGGGCCAGGACTGGGCGAGAGGAGGTTGGGGGACAGGGGAGGGGACACTGTGCCAGTGTGGGGGCCGGTCCCCCCTTACCTTTATAGCAGTAGGCATCAAATTTGGAGGTGGCTGGGGGGAAGCCCGTGCGGTTGGGGAACTGGTAGAGGGTCCTGACGCCCGAGGCTTCGCCGCCGCATTTCCTCCGAGGGAGCCGGATGGGGTAGCGGACGCTGCCGTCGGCCAGCCAGCCCGGGTCACACTGGTCCAAGCCCTGGTGCCAAGCCAGGTAGAGCTGCCCCGTGGTGGCTAACGAAGCCCCCCGGCTCCGGCAGTGCCCCCGGGCCCCCTGCCAGGTGAAGCGCCCCGGCACCGTGGCGTAAAACACCGTCCCTGCAAGAGAGCACAGCCCGTTGGTGTTGGTGGTGTTGGGGGATGTGGGGATGGAAAGCCACCAGGGCTCGGAGCTCAGCCCAGGTGTGGTTTTTTTGGAAGCCTCCGTGACTCCGGCACGACAGCGATGCCACAATGTTGGGCACCAAGGGTGACACCCAGCACCCATCAGCACCCATGGGCACCCAGCACCCATCCCGCAGTCAAACCATGGCAGGTGGGAAGTCCATGGAGATAGAATCATAGAATCATGTCTGGGTTGGAAGGGACCTTAAAGATCATCTAGTCCAACCATCAACCATGCCCAAGCTCCCGGCCACGGATTTGTCTAATTGCCAAGTGGCTGATTATGAGCCAGCCATGTGTCCAGGTGGCCAAGAAAGCCAACAGGATCCTGGATGAGGAATAGTGTGACCAGCAGGAGTCGGGAGGTGATTGTCCCCCTGTGCCCAGCACTGGGGAGGCCACACCTGGCGTGTTGGGTCCAGTTTTGGGCACCTCAACTCAAGAGAGATCTGGAGGTGCTGGAGCGGGGGCAGAGGAGGGCAATGAAGCTGGGGAAGAATAAATCTTAGGAAGAGCCATTGAAGGAGCTGGGACTGTTCAGTCTGAGGAAGAGGAGGCTGAGGGGAGACCTCATCACTCTCTACAGCTACGTGAAAGGACACTGTAGAGAGGTTGGGGCTGGTCTCTTCTCACAAGGAGTTTGGGATAGAACGAGAGGGAATGGCTTCAAGCTGCAACAGGGTGGGTTTAGAGTGGACATTAGGAAGAGGTTCTTCATGGAAAGGGTGGTCAGAGACTGGAAGGGGAGAACTGGAAGGTCAGAAACTGCCCAGGGAGGGGGTGGAGTCACCATCCTTGGATGAGTTTAGATGTGGGGTTGGGGGATGTGGTGGAGAACTTCGTAGAGTGGGGTTGATGGTTGGACTTGATGACCCCAAGGGTCTTTTCCAACCTGAACCATCCTATGATTCTTTGATTCTATGATGTCCCCAGCACCCACTCGCCCACCCGGTGCCCACCGAGCCACCACTTGCCTTGCAGCTCCCGGGCGTAGCAGTAGACATCATACTCCTCACCAGGCTCCCTCTGCCCGTAGCTGCGGACGCCGGGGAGGCTGTTGCGGTCTCCATAACAGCCGGGCCGGGAGAGGGTGATGGGGTACCTACCGGAGAGGGGCACGGCGGGGGGCTCAGCTCGGTGGCCAGCTGGTAGCCGGCTGGTAGCCCCCGTGCCCCGCACACTCACCGCACGGTCTGGTCGGCCAGCCAGCCCGCGTCGCAGTTGTCGTAGCCGTCCTCGAAGGCGGCCTGGAGGTGCTGGGGGGAGGCGATGACGGCCGAGTTGTCCAGGCAGGCCCGGCGGGCGGCGGGGAAGGTCAGGGCGTAGCGACGGCCCGCGGGGCGGTAGTGGAAGACGACGCCTGGAAGGGCAGAGGGTGGGCAGGGAGGGTGGCACGGGGCTGGCACGGCTCGTGCAGGGCACACGGCTCGCACAAGGTGCACATGGGGTACACAGCTCACGTGGGGTGCAGGGCTCGCAGAGGGTGCATGAAGTACACGGGGTGCGTGGCTTGTATGAGGTGCAGGGCTTGCACGGGGCACATGGGGTGTACAGCTTACACGGGG
>NW_015092937.1:0-2731 GCF_001431845.1 Calidris pugnax
TCATCGGGGACCTCCCTGCTCCTGGAAGATACAGCCCTGGCAGCCGCGGGGGGAACCTGAGCCCCAAGGCCACTGATGCCACCGCACCACGGCGAGGGAAACAGGTCCGGGATGGAAACCACCATCGTCACAGGGATGGTGGGATGGGAGGGGGCAGCATTTGGGGCTCGGGGCATGGGGACAGCCCCGCTGCAGCCCCCGTGCCCAGCTGAAGCCCTGCCACGGTGCCACCCATCCTGGGATGTGCCCCCAGCCCTGGGGACACATCGGGGACCTTCAGCAGAGCTGGGGATGGGGCTTTTGGATGCAGCTGAGCGTGGGGTGTCCCCCCAGGGATGGGGGTGGCCGTGGATTTTGGGGGGATGCAGCAGGGCTGCCTTTGGGGGTGTCCCTGCCCAGCCGGCTGTTCCCACCTTCCCTTCCCCCCTGGCTCCCAGAAAAATAAAGGCTTGCTGTGCAACGGGGGTGTCTCCAGGGGATCCTTGCAGCTCCCTGGGATGGAGGAAGTTCGTGCAGGGCTGCAGCCCCCTCCCCACATCCCCACTCCTCCCATATCCACAGCATCCCACAGAGAGATGCCCGTTCCCCAGATCCTGCTCAAAGGGTCCGGGGGAGGTGTCTCCTGCTGGGGTCTGGCCCCTGCCTTTCCCATGGCCGGCCCTGGGGGTCACAGCCCCCCCAGAACCCAGGGGAGAAGGGAAGGGGCTGGAGAGCTGGGCAGGGAGGAACCTGATGAACTTCAAGAAGGGCAAGTGCAGGGTGCTGCACCTGGGGAGGAATAACTCCCTGCACCAGGAGAGTTTGAGGATGCCCTGCTGGAGATCAGCTCTGAGGAGAAAGACCTAGGAGCCCTGGTGGACAACAGGATGCCCATGAGCCAGCAAGGTGCCCTTGTGGCCAAGAAGGCCAATTGTGTCCTGGGGGGCATCAGGAAGAGCATGACGAGCAGGTGGAGGGAGGTCATCCTGCCCCTCTGCTCTGTCCCAGCCCTTTTTGAGAAGCTCCAGGGAGGAAGGAGCTCCTGGGGCAGGAGGGTGGACCAGGAGGGCTACAAAGATGATGAGGGGCCTGGAGCATCTCCTCTTGGAGAGGGTGAGGGACTTGGGTCTTTTTAGCCTGGAGAAAAGAACACTGAGAGGGGGTCTCATCGATGCTTATAAAGACTTAAAGGGTGGGTGTCAGGAGGAGGAGGAGAAAGCGAAGGAAGGAGAAAGAGAAAGACTGACGATCTTTAAGGTCCCTTCCAACTCCAACCATTCTATGATTCTAGGATTCTATTTTATTGAGGGCTGAACAGGAAAGGCAGGGATGTAAAATATTCACTAAAGACAGATGGGTCAGTGGGGAATTGTCAATATCTAAAAAGCACAGAATCGTGGAAGGGTGGAGGTTGGAAGGGACCTCTCGGGTCATCGAGTCCAACCGTCAACCCAACGCTGACAAACTGTGATGGAAAGGGAAAAGGGCTTCCCTGAGAGGTCCCAATGAACAATGTCTTTGGAGCTCACTCTCAATGCACCACTGTTGCAGGTTCTGTGGGTACAATGGCCAATGCACCATCGCAATTTCACAGCAGTTCGCGGAATACAGTATTACAAACCACAAGTCAGCCCCAAAAGTAACACCACAAACCACAAGCGCGCTAGATATCATAAAAGAGGGAACCAATCACCATCTCAATAGCATGCCCTTTACCATATGTGTGCTTCTTCATCACTTCCCCTCTCTCTCAGGTGTGGTCGCTCAGTCCCTGGGAAGTTTCCGGTCTTATTGTGACACAATCTTGAGACAACCACGGGCTGAGCTGTTCTGTGAGTGTCTGGGGGTGTCAGTGTGAGCACCACGTCGTGGCTCAGCAGGAAAAGGCAGAGCCCCCGGTGGGATTAAAACACCCAGATTAAAGCAACAGCAATTTATCCCTCGGGGGTGTCCTCATTGTCCCCCGAAGCCGCCCTTTAAGGCAGGAGGGACACCGGCTGCACCGGGATGGAAATGGTAAAGACAAGGTGGGGGGAGGAGGTGGGGGCTGGGTCTGTGCCCGAGCAATCCTGGCTGGGGCTGCTAGAAAAAGAAAAAGTGACACTTCTCACCCCTGCGGCCACAGAGGGAGGGATGCAGGGAGTCTGGGTGCTGGAGGGGGGTGGGACAGGGAGCAGCCCCCCGACTGTGCGCCCACTGCAGAGAGCAGGTGATGCTTCTCACGGGGTTTCTCGGGGGTGTTCTTCCAGACACAACAGATGTGTCCCCTCTGTTGGCAGGGTTTCAGGGGAGTAACGGGGTTGACCGGTGCCTGGAGGTGTCCCTTCCCCCTCCTCCTAGGGCTCCCCTCCCTCAACAAGAGTCCCTCCCCAGCTTTCCTGAAGCCCTCCTCTTGAGGGAATGGAAGGGGCTCCAAGGGTCGCTGGAGCCTTCTCTTCTCCAGGATGAACCCCCCCAACTCTCTCATCCCTGCCTCCCAGCAGAGGGGCTCCAGCCCTCCCGGCATCTCCATGGTCTCTTCATCGCCAGAGATGGTCCCTGCATCCTCTGGGACTGTCCCTCCATAACCAGGATGATCCCTCCATACCCCAGTATGGTCCCTCCATCCTTGGCACAGTCCCTCCATCCTTGGGACGGTTCCTCCACCCCTGGGATGGTCCCTCCATCTACTCGGATGGTCCCTCTCCATCGCCGGGTGCAGGGGACAGGGGGCAGGGGGTGGTCCCATCCCACCAGCTCTGCTGGGAGAGGG
>NW_015092938.1:0-1223 GCF_001431845.1 Calidris pugnax
GCATCTCAGCCAGGCCTCCTCTAACTCTCGGAAATTAATGGCATTTGATGGAGAAAACTGCTGGATCTCAGAGTGACAAGACCAATGTTTGTGCTCCATGCCAAGGAACGGTGTGCAGAGAGGCCCTTGCTTTACTTATTTCTATAACAACCAAGGTCAGCCAATTTTGGTATTTGCCCCTTAGAGGGTCGGAAACGGAGAAAATGTAGAGGGGTCACATCTGTGGGGAGAAATGGACAGGAGAGGTGACCCAAACCTGGCCAGCTGGGGTATTCCATCCCACCTGCCCCACACTCAGTACAAAAGCTGAGGGATCAAAGGGTCAGGTCTCTTCCTGCGATGGCCAACATCTGAAGAGGACCCTGTCTGTTCATCTGCCTTTGATCCCCATCCGTGTGTTCCTGACTCCAGGGCTGGAACCCAGTTCCCATCCACCGCTGAGTCCAGTCTGGGACTTCCCCAGTGCCTGCTGGTGATGGGACTGTCATTGTGGGAGCTTGATATGGTTTTGTATATATTGTATCGATTACATTATTTTCTCCTTTTTGATTTTAACACTAATTCCTCATTAAAGTACTTTAGTTCATTCTAAACTTCTAAATCTCCTTATCTCTTCCTCTCCTCTCCTGGGGTGGGAGGGGAAGGGCCATCTGTCAGTCCGGTTGCGGTGATTTTGGCTGAAACCAGGACAGCTCTGCTTGCAAAGGACCTGCCTTGACTGTGACCAACGTCCAAGATACATCCTGTCCCCCATTCACGCATCATATCTTCTATTACAGTGTACACTGAACATCCTGAAAAAAGTGGCATGTGTATTTAGCACAGATAGCTCCAGGGAAAACTGGGTAGTTCTGTAGCTGGGGTTTGGCCCAGGAGGAGGAGCACAGAAGAGCAGGGTGGTGGTTGCCTTCCCATGTAGGGGTCTTATGGCCTTGCAGAGTTGGGCTCAGCACCCAGGAGACCAGTGCCATGGCCCGAATGTGAAAAGCAATAGCTGCTGGGGATGCAGAGGAGGCCCCTGGGGCTGGGTCACCTTGCAGCGAGCGGGGCGTTTTTTGTGAGACTCAGCACTGGAAGAGACCCTGAAGCCTGACATCAGCTTGGAGATGCAGGTGTTCCTGAGAATTCTCATTATCAGTTTGGATACTCTATCATGGGCTGAGCAGAAAGGAGGCTCAATACTAAATAAATTCATGTGCAAGACCAAGAGCAGAGTCCTGCAC
>NW_015092939.1:0-5086 GCF_001431845.1 Calidris pugnax
GTTTCCCTCAGGGCACAGCCAGGTCCCTTTCTCCATCCCGGTACCAAAAGGAGGGAAGGGGCTGGCACCGTACCTGAACATATCACTCCAGCGTCCCAACTGTGATCACAGTATTGTAGAAACCATTCGTCATTTGTGCAATCAGACAGGGCTGACTCACTGCCAGAGCACTGAAGACCACTCATCCAAATGGGGCCAGATCCTGGCCCAAAGTGTGCATATTGAGGAGCTTCAAGAGCAAACCCGCAGCCCAGCTGCTTACAAACCACTGCAGCATCATTCTTGTCCCAGAGGTCACTACACACGGTCCCCCACTGGCCCTGCCGTTTCACCTCCACTCTCCCAGCGCAGCGCCCACCGCCATCCTCCAGCCTCACCTCCGCAGCCCCTTCAAACACCAACATGGGACAGGTCAGGAGAGCACCGAGCCCAACACTGCAGGTCTGGGCCCCCCTCGCCTGTCACAGGCACCAGGATGAAGCCCTCTCCCCTCCAGGCTTTCCCTGGGGAAGGGTGGGTGTCTCTCCACCAGGCTGGGGGTGCCAACTCCAGACCCACTGGGCCATTTGCTGCCCCGCAGCCATCAGCACCTCCTGTCACCTCAACGGTAGGCCTATGCCCACCCAAAAACTGTACCCAAGGCCCTGCACAGGGCACCTGCTCCTTCCCAGCCCAGCACCCCTTAACACCACCATATCCCCGGGCCTGAAGTTCCCCTTACACACCACCTGGGTACCCAAAAGGGGACCTGAAGATGGGGTGTCTATAAACACAACCAGGCATGGGCTGCCCTAAATACTGGAGCCTTGGCAGTGGAGAAACACTCTCCCACCCAGATGGAAACAGGCAAATGCCCAGGGCTCATTAACATAAACACCTTCTGACTTTCATCTCAGTGGCCCTTGGAAAGAAACCCTCTTCCCAAAGGGATCTGGATGACCCCACTGGTCCCCGATGGCCCTGGGCTGTGGGAAAAGGCAGCCAGCACTTACCTCTGCAGAGCTGCACCCAGAGGAGCACCCACAGCACGCGAGGGGACACGAGTCCCTCCATTCCCATCCTCAGCCTCCTGCCCTGCTGGCACGGCCCTGCTGCACCCCACTCCCTCGCACAGCTCCTGGGGACCCACAGGGACAACGATGATGCTCCGGAGGGTGATCTATCTCTGTAGACGCCGACCCAGCTGCGCAAGGAGCCAATCAAAGCAGCAGCAGCACCTTTGTAGATGTTATCGGGAGCCATCTCCCCTCCGACACAGCCCAGCCCTCCAATGAACTTCTCCAGCGCCGCTCATGACCATATATGAGGGACACGGATGTCCCGCGGCGGGTGTCATGGTGGCTGCGGTGGGGGATGGTGACGGGAGAAGGCGGGTGTGGAGGGGAAAGGGGTCGGTCCCCCCTGGCACCCCTTGCGCTGTGGGGACTGGCAGCACTGAGCATCTCCTGTGCTGGGCTGGCCCAAGAAGCCATGAGGCAAGTGTCCAGCCGCCCCGAAGCCGCGTCCAGCCTGGAGCGGGGACTGCCCCAGATGCTGTGTCAGGAGGGGGAGGCAAGAGCCCCTGCCCCTGCCCCAGAGCTGTCTGTGCTGGGAGAGCTCCTTGGGCAGGGGAAGAGAGAGCTCCATGGGGTGGAGGGTTGGCTTGTGCGTCCCTCCCTGCAGAGCCCCAGGCTGAGTCCCTGGCAGGAGCCGGAGCTGGACCATGTCCCTGCCCTGGCAGCAGACAGGCAGCCCAGAGGCTCAGCCCTCTCCCTGCCTCTCAGCGTGTCACCCAGGGGCCGTTCTTCCCCGCGGGCGCATCGGGAGCCGGAGCCTGCAGGTGCACAACCCCCAGCCCCCGTGGCCTCCCCCCGCTCCCCCCGCAGCGCCCGGGCAGGAAGTCTGTGGTTTCCTCCTGGCGCCGGGCCCAGGCACATCCCTGCGGTGCCCCCGAGACACCCCCACCCCGACTGCTGCAGCCAGGGCTGCAGGGGCTGCTCCTTCGGCCTCGCAGACACGGGGACGGGCAGCTCCTCACCCCCGCCATGCCCCTCGGATGCACCCACCCCACGGCCACGGGGTGACATCGGGGACGGCACCTCACCGCCCTCCTGCTGCTGCTGCTGTGTGTGCAGGGGTGATACTGACGGTGAGCTCACACCCTCCTCCTGCTGCTGCTGCCACCCCTGTGTGCTCATGGGTGACAGTGACAGTGACCTCACACCCTCCTGCTGCTGCCACCCCTGTGTGCTCATGGGTGACAGTGACAGTGACCTCACACCCTCCTGCTGCTGCCACCCCTGTGTGCTCATGGGTGACAGTGACAGTGACCTCACACCCTCCTGCTGCTGCCACCCCTGTGTGCTCATGGGTGACAGTGACAGTGACCTCACACCCTCCTGCTGCTGCCACCCCTGTGTGCTCATGGGTGACAGTGACAGTGACCTCACACCCTCCTGCTGCCACCCCCATGTGCTCAGGAGTCACACTGTCACACTTGTGTGTGTGTTGGTGTCGTGGTTTTGACCAAATTGACCAACCAGAACAACAGATGGCCCCTCCTTCTCCCTCCCTAAGGAAAAGAGAGGAGAAGAAGAGAGGGATAAAAAAAAATTATGAGTTTAGAAAAAGACTAAACTACTATAAATAAAATATAAATAAATAATGAAATAAGTAAGGGACAAAAAAAAAGGGGAAAAAAAAAAGTAAAATAAAATAAAAATGTATACAGTATATACAAAACTGTATCAAGCTCCCAGGATGACGATCACGTCACCGGCCGGCACAGGGGAAAGTCCCAGGCTGGACTCGGTGATGGACAGGAGCCAGATTCCGGATCTGGAGTCAGGAACGCTCGGATCGGGATCAAAGGCAGACGAACAGACAGGGTCCTCCTTGGACGTCGGCCATTGAAGGAAGAGAGTTGACCCTTTGATCCCTCAGCTTTTATACTGAGCATGATGCGGATGGGATGCAATACCCTGTTGGTCAGGTTTGGGTCACCTCTCCTGTCCGTTCCTCCCCACAGGTGGGACCCCTCTACGCTTTTCCGCTTCCCACCCTCCAACGGGGCAAAGAACAAATTTGCCTGCCCTTGGTTGTTCTAGCAATAAGTATAAGCAGGGGCCTCTCTGCTCCCCATCCCTTGGTATCATCAGCTCTTATCACTGTGAGAGTGAACAGTTTCTGAACAATATGCTGTTAATTTCGGAGTTTAGTTCGTTAGAAGAGGCCCAGCTCAAAAAGTAAAATTACTGAAGAGAAAATTAGTTCTGTTTTACCTCAAACCAGGACAGTTGGGTCTGGGCTTCTGCTGAGGATGGTTCTTCCAAGAAGCCCTATCTGGGTGGGGTCTCCATAGGACTGGAATGACCTCAGAAGCACCCACACAAGCCACAGGCCCGCTCCTTGCCAAAAAGCCACACGGGCAGCAGTGACAGCACAAAGGTGACAGTCCCAAGCCCTGCTCCTGCTCCTGGCCTCATTCACACACCAATGGCCTCACAAGCACCTACAGAAGCCATGCTTTGGCTCCTGAGCCATCATCTCCTCAGGCACCCGTGACACCACAACACCCTACACAGCCCATGGCCCTGCTCCTGCCCTGTCAGGTATGAGGGTGGCAGCAGTGACTGCACCAGCACCTACACAACCCATGGGCCTCTTCTGGGCCCATCAGCTGAGCGGTCCCAAGGGACCTTGAAACACCATCACAAGACAGGGGCTTAGTCCTGGCCTCTTAGATCTTCAGGGAACTGTGGCTTCAAACTCTCCCCCACAGAAGACATGTTTCTCCTGGCCTCCTCAGGTACCAGTGACATCACAAAGACACCCCCCAGACAGGGTCCAGCTCCTGGCCCATCATCTGCGCAGGCACCAGTGACCTCACCAGCCCCTACACAATCCATAGGCCTGTTCCTGGCCCACTGGCTCCTCAGGCAGGAGTGACCTCAGAAGCACAGGCACAGGACATGGGCCTGCTCCTGTCCCTCAGGTGTTCAGACAGGAGTGACATCACAAAACCTACACCAGCCATGGGTGGGCTCATGGCCTCTCACTGAGAGTGACCTCACAAGTACATCTCTGCCCATTGGCCATGAACTTGCCGGTGAGGTGCTCAGGCTGCAGTGACCTCCCCAGCCCCTACACAAGCTGTGGACCTGCTCCTGGCTTATCAGCTCCTCAGCCAAGAGGGACATCCCAAGAACAACCCCCAGCCATGTGTCTCCCTCTTGTCTCTCATGGACACCAGCACCAGGGACCTCTCCAGCCCCTACAAGAGCCCTGCCCTTGCTCCTGCTCTATCAGCTACTCAGGCACCAGAGACCTGACCCCCACATCTCCCCCTCTTTGCTCTCTGCTCACCTGGGAGAGACCAGGCAACAAGGGCCCTCACAAGCTCCTCCACCAACCAGAAGCCTTCTCCTGGCCTGTTGGCTACTCAGCAGCAGTGACCTCACCAGCCCAGACCAACCCATTGGCTGTGTGCTCCTCTTTTGGGGTGACCCCAGCCAGGAGCTCAACCCCCTCAGCAGGAGCCATAACCCCTGGGCATGTTCCCACTTGTCCGTGCCCCACCACCTTCTGGGCACCCTCCCCCCTCTGGAGTCCCCCCCAGCCCGACCTGTCAGGGCTTGTTCTGCAACTGGAAAAGTGGGGGATCCCCACCCGGCCTTTGCCTTGGCTTCTGTTCACGTTGAAACTTTAACTGATCACTCTGTGAGCTCCCATGAAAAAAGGTTTTATCCCTTTCATACCTATGCTTTTCTTGGTTTATATATTTTTGTTTCTGCAGCTTTATAAATGTAGACATATATATAAAAATCGATACAAAAATACCTATATAGCAGCATAGCTGTAAAAATAAAAGTACATATTTTTAAAAAAATAAAATATATTTATGAAAATATCTACATTCATGTAATATAGAGATATAATAAAAAATGATAAATTAAAATTGAGAAATTTTATTAAAGTAAAATAAAATAAAATTAGATTTATACTTATTTATATACCTAATATAATAAATTATAATCATAATATAATAAATTATATACGTAAAGGTCTAGGTATATTTTCTCTTTATTAAAATTCATAAACTATAATT
>NW_015092940.1:0-3162 GCF_001431845.1 Calidris pugnax
ACCATGGGGATGGGACATTGTGGGGCTGGTGCCACCATGGGAACCATGGGGATGGGACATTGTGGGGCTGGGGACACTGTGGGGACACCATGGGGCTGGGGACACCATGGGAACCATGGGGATGGGGACCATGGGGATGGGACATTGTGGGGCTGGTGCCACCATGGGAACCATGGGGATGGGACATTGTGGGGCTGGGGCCACCAAGGGGCCACCATGGGGACGGGGACCATGGGGATGGGCCACTGTGGGTCTGGGGACACCATGGGACTGGGGCCACCATGGGTCTGGGGACCACAGGGATGGAGACCACTGGAGTGGGACATTGTTGGGCTGAGGCCACCATGGGGACACTGTGGGTCTGGGGACACCATGGGGCTGGGGACACCATGGGAACCATGGGGATGGGACATTGTGGGGCTGGGGCCACCATGGAGACCACTGGGGTGGGACATTGTGGGGCTGGGGCCACCATGGGGACCACAGGGATGGGGACACCACAGGGATCACAGGGATGGGACATTGTGGGGCTGGGGACACCAAGGGGACACCGTGGGGATGGGGACACCATGGGAACCATGGGGATGGGGCACTGCGGGGCTGGGGCCACCATGGGACTGGGGACACCATGGGTCTGGGGACCACAGGGATGGAGATCACTGGGGTGGGACATTGTGGGGCTGGGGACACCAAGGGGACACCATGGGGATGGGGACCACGGGGATGGGACATCGTGGGGCTGGGGCCACCAAGGGAACCATGGGGATGGGACATTGTGGGGCTGGGGACACTGTGGGGACACCATGGGGCTGGGAACACCATGGGAACCATGGGGATGGGGACCATGGGGATGGGACATTGTGGGGCTGGTGCCACCATGGGAACCATGGGGATGGGACATTGTGGGGCTGGGGCCACCAAGGGGCCACCATGGGGACGGGGACCATGGGGATGGGCCACTGTGGGTCTGGGGACACCATGGGACTGGGGCCACCATGGGTCTGGGGACCACAGGGATGGAGACCACTGGAGTGGGACATTGTTGGGCTGAGGCCACCATGGGGACACTGTGGGTCTGGGGACACCATGGGGCTGGGGACACCATGGGAACCATGGGGATGGGACATTGTGGGGCTGGGGCCACCATGGAGACCACTGGGGTGGGACATTGTGGGGCTGGGGCCACCATGGGGACCACAGGGATGGGGACACCACAGGGATCACAGGGATGGGACATTGTGGGGCTGGGGACACCAAGGGAACCATGGGGATGGGACATTGTGGGGCCACCATGGGGATGGGGACCACGGGGATGGGCCATGGTGGGGCTGGTGCCACCGTGGGTCTGTGGAGCAGGGCAGAGCCAGGTGGGGTTGCCCTGGAGGTGGCCACCGCGGGTGGTGACGTCCCGGGGGGGGTTGGTGGCAGGACGCTGACATCCGGGAGCTGCCCCGGGCCGGGGAGGCCTCGGCCGCCTTCACCTTCTTCCGCTCCTACAAGGACGGGCTGTGGCGCTTCGAGTCCGTCGCCAACCCCGGCTGGTTCCTCTGCACCTCGGCCCGCGGGCACCAGCCCCTGGGCCTCTCCCGCCACCCCGATGCCACCCACCTCCTCGACTTCTACTTCCAGCTCTGCTGAGCCCACCCCACCCCCACCCCACCCCTGGGGACAGGGACATCCCCCCAGTGATGGGGACATCCCCCCCACCAGGGATGGGGACAACCCACCCAGGATGGTGCCATCCCCCTGGAGATGGTGACATCCTTCTGGGGATGGTGCCACCCCCTCTGGGGACAGTGATATCCCACCCAAGATGGTGCCATCCCCCTGGAGATGGTGCCACCCCCTCTGAGGATGGGGACATCCCCCCAGTGATGGTGACATCCCACCCAGGATGGTGCCATCCCTCCCTGGGGATGGTGCCATCCCCCCAGTGACAGTGCCATCCTCCTGGGATGATGACATCCCCCTCTGGAGACCATGCCACCCCCCCGGGGACAGTGACATCCTCACCCCAGTGATGGTGCCATCCCACCCAGGATGGTGCCATCCCCCTGGAGATGGTGACATACTCTTGGGGATGGTGCCACCCCCTCTAGGGACGGTGACATCTCCCCAGTGATGGGGACATCCCACCCAAGATGGTGCCATCCCCCTGGAGATGGTGCCATCCCCCTCAGGATGGTGCCATCCCCCTCTGGTGACCATGACATCCTCCCCAGTGATGGTGCCATCCCCCCAGTGATAGTGCCATCCCCCTGGGACAATGACATCCACCTCTGGAGACCATGCCACCCCCCGTGGGACAATGTCATCCTCATCCCAGCAATGGTGCCATCCCCCTGGGGACAGTGCCATCCCACCCAGAATGGTGCCATCCCCCTGGAGAAGGTGCCATCCCTCCCTGGGGACGGTGCCATCCCCCCAGTGATGGTGACATCCCCCCTAGGATGGTGCCATCCCCCTGGGATGATGACATCCGCCTCTGGAGACCATGCCACCCCCCCTGGGGACAGTGACATCCCCCCAGTGATGGTGACATCTCACCCAAGATGGTGCCATCCCCCTCAGGATGGTGCCATCCCCCTCTGGTGACCATGACATCCTCCCCAGTGATGGGGACATCCCCTCAGGGATGGTCCCATCCTCCCCTGGGAGGGTGCCACCCTCAGCCAAGTGATGGTGCCATCCCACCCAGGATGGTGCCACCCCCCCAGTGATGGTGACATCCCCCACAGGATGGTGCCATCCCCATGGAGACGGTGCCATCCCTACCTGGGGACGGTGCCATCCCCCTCAGGATGGTGCCATCCTCCTCTGGTGACCATGACATCCTCCCCAGTGATGGTGACATCCCACCCAAGATGGTGCCATCCCCTCTGGGGATGGTGCCATCCCCCTGGGACGATGACATCCCCCTCTGGAGACCGTGCCACCCCCCCTGGGGACAGTGACATCCCCCCAGTGATGGTGCCATCCCTCCAGTGATGGTGACACCCTTCTGGGGATGGTGCCACCCCCTCTGGGGATGGGGACATACCCCCAGTGATGGTGACATCCCACCCAGGATGGTGCCATCCCCCTGGGACGATGACATCCCGCTCTAGAGACCGTGCCACCCCCCCTGGGGACTGTGCCATCCCCCCGGGGATGGGGACATCC
>NW_015092941.1:0-246 GCF_001431845.1 Calidris pugnax
TGTGTGGGGCAGGGATGTGTGGGGCAGGGGGTGACGTGGGGCCCCAGGGCCGACTATGTGCGGATGAAGCTGCAGTGGGTCTCGCTCAGCCCCGACCAGCGGCGCAGGAACAGCCCCTTCCAGCGCTACTGCCGACGCCTGGGTGAGCCCCACAGCGCCCCATAACCTGCCCCATAGCGCCCCAAAGCCTGCCCCATAGCGCCTCACAGCCTGCACAACAGTGCCCCACAGCCTGCCCCATAGAGC
>NW_015092941.1:4130-6583 GCF_001431845.1 Calidris pugnax
TCGCGCCCCACAGCCTCCCCCATACCGCCCCACAGCCTGCCCCATAGCGCCCCACAGCCTGCCCCATAGAGCCCCACAACTTGCCCTATGTCACTGCTGAAGTTCTTCCTTGAAGCACTAAAACCATCTACTACAGCCAAAAAACCTGCCCCATAGCGCCCCACAACCTGCCCCATAGCCCCCCACAGCCTGCCCCCCAGCCTGCCCCATAGAGCCCCACAACTTGCCCTACGTCACTGCTAAAGTTCTTCCTTGAAGCACTAAAACCATCTACTACAGCCAAAAAACCTGCCCCATAGCGCCCCACAACCTGCCCCATAGCCCCCCACAGCCTGCCCCCCAGCCTGCCCCATAGAGCCCCACAACTTGCCCTACGTCACTGCTAAAGTTCTTCCTTGAAGCACTAAAACCATCTACTACAGCCAAAAAACCTGCCCCATAGCGCCCCACAACCTGCCCCATAGCCCCCCACAGCCTGCCCCCCAGCCTGCCCCATAGAGCCCCACAACTTGCCCTACGTCACTGCTAAAGTTCTTCCTTGAAGCACTAAAACCATCTACTACAGCCAAAAAACCTGCCCCATAGCGCCCCACAACCTGCCCCATAGCCCCCCACAGCCTGCCCCCCAGCCTGCCCCATAGAGCCCCACAACTTGCCCTACGTCACTGCTAAAGTTCTTCCTTGAAGCACTAAAACCATCTACTACAGCCAAAAAACCTGCCCCATAGCGCCCCACAACCTGCCCCATAGCCCCCCACAGCCTGCCCCCCAGCCTGCCCCATAGAGCCCCACAACTTGCCCTACGTCACTGCTAAAGTTCTTCCTTGAAGCACTAAAACCATCTACTACAGCCAAAAAACCTGCCCCATAGCGCCCCACAACCTGCCCCATAGCCCCCCACAGCCTGCCCCCCAGCCTGCCCCATAGAGCCCCACAACTTGCCCTACGTCACTGCTAAAGTTCTTCCTTGAAGCACTAAAACCATCTACTACAGCCAAAAAACCTGCCCCATAGCGCCCCACAACCTGCCCCATAGCCCCCCACAGCCTGCCCCCCAGCCTGCCCCATAGAGCCCCACAACTTGCCCTACGTCACTGCTAAAGTTCTTCCTTGAAGCACTAAAACCATCTACTACAGCCAAAAAACCTGCCCCATAGCGCCCCACAACCTGCCCCATAGCCCCCCACAGCCTGCCCCCCAGCCTGCCCCATAGAGCCCCACAACTTGCCCTACGTCACTGCTAAAGTTCTTCCTTGAAGCACTAAAACCATCTACTACAGCCAAAAAACCTGCCCCATAGCGCCCCACAACCTGCCCCATAGCCCCCCACAGCCTGCCCCCCAGCCTGCCCCATAGAGCCCCACAACTTGCCCTACGTCACTGCTAAAGTTCTTCCTTGAAGCACTAAAACCATCTACTACAGCCAAAAAACCTGCCCCATAGCGCCCCACAACCTGCCCCATAGCCCCCCACAGCCTGCCCCCCAGCCTGCCCCATAGAGCCCCACAACTTGCCCTACGTCACTGCTAAAGTTCTTCCTTGAAGCACTAAAACCATCTACTACAGCCAAAAAACCTGCCCCATAGCGCCCCACAACCTGCCCCATAGCCCCCCACAGCCTGCCCCCCAGCCTGCCCCATAGAGCCCCACAACTTGCCCTACGTCACTGCTAAAGTTCTTCCTTGAAGCACTAAAACCATCTACTACAGCCAAAAAACCTGCCCCATAGCGCCCCACAACCTGCCCCATAGCCCCCCACAGCCTGCCCCCCAGCCTGCCCCATAGAGCCCCACAACTTGCCCTACGTCACTGCTAAAGTTCTTCCTTGAAGCACTAAAACCATCTACTACAGCCAAAAAACCTGCCCCATAGCGCCCCACAACCTGCCCCATAGCCCCCCACAGCCTGCCCCCCAGCCTGCCCCATAGAGCCCCACAACTTGCCCTACGTCACTGCTAAAGTTCTTCCTTGAAGCACTAAAACCATCTACTACAGCCAAAAAACCTGCCCCATAGCGCCCCACAACCTGCCCCATAGCCCCCCACAGCCTGCCCCCCAGCCTGCCCCATAGAGCCCCACAACTTGCCCTACGTCACTGCTAAAGTTCTTCCTTGAAGCACTAAAACCATCTACTACAGCCAAAAAACCTGCCCCATAGCGCCCCACAACCTGCCCCATAGCCCCCCACAGCCTGCCCCCCAGCCTGCCCCATAGAGCCCCACAACTTGCCCTACGTCACTGCTAAAGTTCTTCCTTGAAGCACTAAAACCATCTACTACAGCCAAAAAACCTGCCCCATAGCGCCCCACAACCTGCCCCATAGCCCCCCACAGCCTGCCCCCCAGCCTGCCCCATAGAGCCCCACAACTTGCCCTATGTCACTGCTGAAGTTCTTCCTTGAAGCACTAAAACCATCTACTAAAGCCACAAAACCTGCCCCATAGCGCCCCACA
>NW_015092942.1:0-1309 GCF_001431845.1 Calidris pugnax
CTGTTCCTTCAACAAGGCCAGCAGCCTGTAGTAGCTGGTGCAGGTGGGGAGGGGACCATCCTGGAGAAGACAGGCTTAGAGGTGATTCTGTTTCAGCTGGGCTCCAGTGGAGGGCACAGGAGACATCTGCAGCTGCTGTGAGACAGGCAACTGTCCATTGCATGGAGGATACTCCCAGAGAATCCACTCTCCAGCCAGGTGGTCCAGGAGGCGCTTGAAGAGAGACATCCCTTCCAAGCAAGGTAAGGCTCTGTGTGTCCAAACTGTCCCCTGGAGGCAGGCTGACCCTCCAGGCTGGGATGGCCAAGGTGCTGGAAGAGCTTCAGCAGATGCATCTCCTCTGAAGGAGAAGCCAAGCTCTTCTCTGGTGTCCTTGTTCAAGTACCAGAGCCTGGGTGTCCTTCTGTTTGGAACTACCAGAAAGCTGCTCTGGCAGGGTCTTCCCTCCTGTGAGCCCTGAAATGCAGATGAAGCAGGAGTTCCCCCCTTGGTGATCTCATTCCTGTCCATCTCTTGTCAGGTGGATCCTCAGTGGTGGCAGAGGCTGAAGTCTCTCTTGGACCACTAGTGATCCTTGATCCAGCTCAGGAATTGTGGACTTCCTCAGGAGGTCCTGCCCCAGCAGGGAAGACCCCACCTGGTATGTGTTCTGTCTTGTTTGGTTTGACTTGAGGTGCCTTCAGGTGTCAACTGCAGGTGACTCCAGTTTGATGTAGTTGTGAATCCCCCCTGATTTCCCACCTGGACAGAGACTTTGCAGTATGATCACCAGAAGAGACTCTGAGGGGTTTCTGCCCAAAGCTGCCTGTGAGCTCTGCCACTGATGGATGGCAGAAAATCATTGACTGTGGATTAAGTGTCAGTTTTTTCCTCTTCCAGGTGCTGCTGAAGGGCTGCCTGTGCTGGTCCAAGTTGCTCTACTCACAGCAGCCACTCTGTTGGCCATGACTGCTCTTGGTGTGTTCCTCTGGTGCAGATGATGCAGCTGCCCTCCTGGATTGTCTCTGTATATGCCCAACTGTAATAAAGAGCAATGTTTCTTTGATTCCCCTGTGTCCTCAGTGTGGTGGAGGGACAGCAGTCAGGGTTTGCTCAGGTGGGAGTTAGGGTCGTGCTCATGCAGCATCCTTCACCTAATCCATCTCCTGAGGTGGCCAAAACTCTGGGAAACGTGGAGAGGTGTTTCCACCTGAAAGCATCTTCTAAGCCCCAGCACTTGGAGATGGCAAGTGTGTCTCTGCAGGGGCACTTTCTTATTGTCCAGTGCTGCTGCTGAGCTCCCCTGTGTGCTGTGTCCGAGGGCAAGGAC
>NW_015092943.1:0-2131 GCF_001431845.1 Calidris pugnax
CCCTTACATCGTCTTCTCTAATTTCTTTTCTTTGGATTAATGGAGAACAAGTTTCTAGATATCTTAAACCAGCCTAGCAAAGCATAGGGGTTCATACATATGTCTAACATCCTAGAGAAACTTTAATGTTTTTCCTTGCTAGTCAAACATCTGAGGAAAATGCGCAATTTCATAGAATCATTGAATGGTTTGGGTTGGAAGGGACCTTAAAGATCATCCAGTTCCAACCCCCCTGCCCTGGGCAGGGACACCTCCCACCAGACCAGGTTGCTCCAAGCCCCATCCAGCCTGGCCTTGAACCCCTCCAGGGATGGGGCAGCCACAGCTTCTCTGGGCAACCTGTTCCAGTGCCTCACCACCCTCATTTCTGGTATCTCATCTAAATCTCCCCTCTTCCAATTTAGAACCGTTATTATTAAGAATCAATTTACTATGCACTTGTGCATTCTGATGTTTGATTTTTGGCTGATCAGCTCTGCAGGTCAAACTCCTACGTGTTCTGCTTAGGTTCCTGTGACCACCCGTCTGAGTCAAAGGTTGAGAGACAGCTTCAGCTGAAAGGAGATGCTGGATTTTTGTAGCAATGCTTCCCAGTACTTCTCCTGCGACATGAGTCTTAAGGAATCTGTGCCCAGGTTATAGCTGGGAAGGTAGCCCTGGTGGAAATAAGGCAACTCTGCCAGGAGGTGTTGAACCATGTGTTAATTAAGTTGCTCCAAGCAACTTAACTGGCTGAAAGGTGAATTTTTCTCATCACTCCCTTTTCTTTTCCTATTGCTGTATTTTCCTGTCTCTTCTTCCTCTCTCCCCACGCTCCCTCTCAGGCAAATTGAAGACAGAAGTCTCCAGAAACCATGTGGGTGAGTGTCCTCTGTGAGGTTTATGCCGAGCAACCCATGCTGTGGGGTGAAGATCTTTCTCACCTCTGTCTACGGCATGTTTCTTACTCCAGCCACGCCTGAACCTGCTGGGTTTACCTGCGTTAAAAATGCCTCTGGTGTCTTGGCTTCCCTTCCCTCTGCCCGGAGAGGTGATGGCAAAGCTGCTGTGGAGGGTGGGGTTTGCTACTGCAAGGTCCTCGGGTTTTGCTGTCGCAAAGCTGCTGCAGAGCTGAAGGAATTTGGCAGCACTTGAAGTAGTTGTTTACGTCTGAAATAGCTGGAGAAGCACTTGGTAAAACATGATTAGAGGTAGGAAATCTCAAATTGTTCTGGAAACTATCGCATCTCTTGACATGAATGATCTCTGGTACGGGGTAGTACCTGGTTAGACACGGGGGTGAACTCTGCAGGGAGATAAGGCAGGTCCACAAGCGGTGCAAGGAATCATGTTGGTACTGGTAACTGAGATGTTCTTTACAAACAGCTGTAATAGCTTCACAAATGTTTACCATAGTGAAAATGTCTCCACTGGTTCATACTTTGCTTTAGGTGCTGCAATGGTGAGGACTGGTGGCTTTCTGTCCCGCGGAGGAGCTGTCCCCCTTTCTGCTACCTCCAAGTAGGAAAAGCTGATGGGAATAATGCATCCCTTTGCTTCAGAAATAGTACAATTTGAGGCTTAGCTACCAATTTTAACTTTAATCATTAAGGTGAAACTTAGCCCTTATTATCAGGGTGGACATTTTCCTATATCCTACTGAGATTTAAACCTTTTCTTAAATGTCAGTGTGAGGCTAGGCTTCACACTTCTCCTTAGCCTGGTCCCACCAAAGCCAGGGGAAGGAAGGCAACCACCCGTTAAGGGAGCCCCTCAGCTTCCTTCCCTAGATACAGAGGCAGTTTTTTAGTAGTTCATTTCCTTGATTTACGTCTAATCAGTTGTGAATTCCCATCAGGTGGATGCCACCTGACGGATGTGGGAGGAGGGAATGGGCTTCAAATTTGAAACTCCCCATGCGATGGGGCAAGGGGGAAATTAAAAAAAAAGAATTTTTTCCCTGCAAGCCAAGCTGGTGGAGGGGCTGAATGACTGAAGAGTTTGTGCTGTGCCACCAGCAGTTTCTGATCAGGACCCTTAGGTCACTGGGTTTCGAAGCGGGGCTGCAGAAACAAGGGGCACGGGGAGGACAGCTGTTGAACGTGGTGGGTGCCAGCTGCTCGTGAGTTTGGGGGATGCATTCGTTCTCCTG
>NW_015092944.1:0-1993 GCF_001431845.1 Calidris pugnax
TTCAGCCCCTCCACCAGCTTGGCTTGCAGGGAAAAAATTCTTTTTTTTTAATTTCCCCCTTGCCCCATCCCACAGGGAGTTTCAAATTTGAAGTCCATTCCCTCCTCCCACATCCATCAGGTGGCATCCACCTGACGGGCATTCACAAGTGATTTTATTTCCATTAATTAGAAGTAAATCAAGGAAATGAACTACTAAAAAACTGCCTCTGTATCTAGGGAAGGAAGCTGAGGGGCTCCCTTTATGGGTGGTTGCCTTCCTTCCCCTGGCTTTGGTGGGACCAGGCTAAGGAGAAGTGTGAAGCCTAGCCTCACACTGACATTTAAGAAAAGGTTTAAATCTCAGTAGGATATAGGAAAATGTCCACCCTGATAATAAGGGCTAAGTTTCACCTTAATGATTAAAGTTAAAATTGGTAGCTAAGCCTCAAATCGTACTATTTCTGAAGCAAAGGGATGCATTATTCCCATCAGCTTTTCCTACTTGGAGGTAGCAGAAAGGGGGACAGCTCCTCCGCGGGACAGAAAGCCACCAGTCCTCACCATTGCAGCACCTAAAGCAAAGTATGAACCAGTGGAGACATTTTCACTATGGTAAACATTTTTGAAGCAATTACAGCTGTTTGTAAAGAACATCTCAGTTACCAGTACCAACATGATTCCTTGCACCGCTTGTGGACCTGCCTTATCTCCCTGCAGACTTCACCCTGGTGTCTAATCAGGTACTACCCAGTACCAGAGATCATTTGTGTCAAGAGCCACGATAGTTTCCAGAACAATCTGAGCTTCTCCTACCTCTAATCATGTTTTACCAAGTGCTTCTCCAGCTATTTCAGACGTAAACAATTACTTCAAGTGCTGCCAAATTCCTTCAGCTCCGCAGCAGCTTTGCGACAGCAAAACCCGAGGACCTTGCAGTAGCAAACCCCACCCTCCACAGCAGCTTTGCCATCACCTCTCCGGGCAGAGGGAAGGGAAGCCAAGACACCAGAGGCATTTTTAACGCAGGTAAACCCAGCAGGTTCAGGCGTGGCTGGAGTAAGAAACATGCCGTAGACAGAGGTGAGAAAGATCTTCACCCCACAGCATGGGTTGCTCGGCGTAAACCTCACAGAGGACACTCACCCACATGGTTTCTGGAGACTTCTGTCTTCAATTTGCCTGAGAGGGAGCGTGGGGAGAGAGGAAGAAGAGACAGGAAAATACAGCAATAGGAAAAGAAAAGGGAGTGATGAGAAAAATTCACCTTTCAGCCAGTTAAGTTGCTTGGAGCAACTTAATTAACACATGGTTCAACACCTCCTGGCAGAGTTGCCTTATTTCCACCAGGGCTACCTTCCCAGCTATAACCTGGGCACAGATTCCTTAAGACTCATGTCGCAGGAGAAGTACTGGGAAGCATAGTCACAAAAATCCAGCATCTCCTTTCAGCTGAAGCTGTCTCTCAACCTTTGACTCAGACGGGTGGTCACAGGAACCTAAGCAGAACATGTAAGAGTTTGACCTGCAGAACTGATCAGCCAAAAATCAAATGTCAGAACGCACAAGTGCATAGTGAATTGGTTTTTAATAATAACGGTTTTAAATTGGAAGAGGGGAGATTTAGATTAGATACCAGAAAGAAATTCTTTGCTGTGAGGGTGGTGAGGCACTGGAACAGGTTGCCCAGAGAAGCTGTGGCTGCCCCATCCCTGGAGGGGTTCAAGGCCAGGCTGGATGGGGCTTTGAGCAACCTGGTCTGGTGGGAGGTGTCCCTGCCCAGGGCAGGGGGGTTGGAACTGGATGATCTTTAAGGTCCCTTCCAACTCTAACCATTCGATGATTCTATGAAATTGCCCATTTTCCTCAGATGTTTGACTAGCGAGAAAAAACATTAAATTTTCTCTAGGATGTTAGAGTGTGAACCCGTATGCTTTGCTAGGCTGATTTAAGATATCTAGAGACTTGTTCTCCATTAATCCAAAAAAAAGAAATTAGAGAAGACGATGTAAGGG
>NW_015092945.1:0-1104 GCF_001431845.1 Calidris pugnax
CTGGGAGGGGACTGGGAGGGACTGGAAGGAGAATTGGGGGGACTGGGGTATACTGGGATGGACTGGGAAGGGGCTGGGAGGGACTGGGAGACACTGTTTTATACTGGGATGTACTGGGAGGTGGTGGGATGGACTGGGAGGGGACTGGGAAGGAACTGGTTTATACTGGGAGGGGCTTGGGAGGGAGTGTAGGAGCACTGGGCAGGCCCTTGTTTATACTGGTCTATATTGGGAGGGGCTGGGAAAGCACTGGGAGGGACTGGTTTATGCTGGGAAGGGATTAGGGGAGCACTGGTTTATACTGGGATGTACTGGGATGTGCTGGGATGGACTGGGAAGGAACTGGTTTATACTGGGAGGGGATTGGGAGGGATTAGGGGGGCACTGGTTTATACTGGGATGTACTGGGATGTACTGGGATAGACTGGGAGGGACTGGGAAGGAACTGGTTTATACTGGGAGGGGATTGGGAGGGATTAGGGGGGCCCTGGTTTATACTGGGATGTACTGGGAGGTGCTGGGATGGACTGGGAAGGAACTGGTTTATACTGGGAGGGGATTGGGAGGGCCCAGGGGAGCACTGGTTTATACTGGGACGTACTGGGATGTACTGGGATAGACTGGGAGGGACTGGGAAGGAACTGGTTTATACTGGGAGGGGATTGGGAGGGATTAGGGGGGCCCTGGTTTATACTGGGATGTACTGGGAGGTGCTGGGATGGACTGGGAAGGAACTGGTTTATACTGGGAGGGGATTGGGAGGGCCCAGGGGAGCACTGGTTTATACTGGGATGTACTGGGATGTACTGGGATAGACTGGGATAGACTGGGAAGGGACTGGTTTATACTGGGAGGGGCCTGGGAGGGGCCTGGGGGAGCACTGGTTTATACTGGGACGTACTGGGAGGTGCTGGGGGGGGTGTCTGCCCCCCCCATAGTGAGGGTCACTGGTTTATACTGGTTTGTACTGGTCTGTGCTGGTCAGAGGCGGAGCCCCCCCCCTCGGGGCTGCGGTGCTGGGGCTGCGACGGGCCCGAGCCCCACGGCTGCGACCCACAAGTGCTGCTCTGCCCGGGGGGGCTGACCCACTGCGCCCGGGCCCAC
>NW_015092946.1:0-1815 GCF_001431845.1 Calidris pugnax
GTTGTCCACGAGTGACGTGGGGTGACCCCAGTGGGCAGCAAAGCCTCTCACCCCCTGGGGACGGAGGAGAGAAGGGGAGGGGTTAAAAGTGACACAACTCAGAGGTGGAGATAAATAGGTCAAGTGGAGTTTAATAGGTGGAGTTTAATAGGTCAAGCAAAAGCCGCCCGCACAAACAAAGCAAAACAAGGAATCCAGTCCCTCCTTCCCCTCGGAAGGCGGGTGTTCAGCCATCTCCAGGAGAGCGGGGCTCCATCACGCGTAGCGGTGGCTCTGTGACTCCAAACATCCCCCGTCTCTCTCCCCCCAACCTTTTGCTGCTGGAGCACAGGGGCACGGGGTCTGGGAGAGCGCTTGGAGTTGTCCTGGCTCTGTCCCCTCTCAGCTTCTTGCCCACCCCCAGCCTGCTTGCCCGCGGGAGAGGAACAGAAAAGGTCTCGGTGCTGCGCAGGCACAGTTGGGTGACAGCGAAAACAGGAAGGGCTCATCAGCAAACCCAAAACTCAGAACCACACCGGCACCTGAGGAGAACGTTCACTCTGCCCCAGCCAACAGCGGGGCAATGGGACACACCCCTCCCAAGAGCCCTCTACAGACACCTCCTGCTGGATCACCCTCGGGAGCGGCACCTGGGGGGTCTCTTGCTCTGAAGAGAGCAAAGGGGGAGCAGCACGGGGATGGGGGGAGCGAGCAGAGAGCAGGACAGCCCTATGGCCAGAAGGTCCTCACAGCTTCAAAGAGCCATTTAGATGTGGTGTTGGGGGATGTGGTGTAGGGGAGAACTTTGCAGAGTAGGGGAGATGGTTGGACTCGATGATCCCAAGGGTCTCTTCCAACCTAGACCATTCTATGGTTCTCTGAAAGCGAGAAGAGCCTTGCTAAGGAGCAGGGTGGGTCCATGGCAGGGGACGGCTTTCATCCTCCGATCCCTGGGTCACGGGTTCTCTCCTCTGGGTCACTCTGCCCAGGACTGATGCCAAGCAAACCAGGGAGCGCTCAGCACGTGGATTCCTGCTCGACTCACCACCTCGGTGCTGCTTCCCGCAGCTGCAGTAAGGGTGAGCCCAGGATGTCAGCAGTGGGCTCAGGGCTCTCTCGGGCAAGTCTCCCCCAGCCCTGGTGAGGAGGTCTCGGGAAGAGGTGTGTTACATGCCCCGGTGACATGTCCTCAGCATGGCCAAATGCTCCCTGACCCGCCTGTCGGCCTTGGTGTGCCCCAGGCCACCCTGGCTTTAGATGTTCTCTGGGCCTTCAGATGGAGCCAGACACCAGGTGCTCTGGGAGGGAAGAGAACATCTTCTCCTGGAGGAGACCTACGTGAAAGCACTAGATTGTGCGGTGCGAGGGAACAGGGCAGTCACTTCCATACTCTGTGGCAAGCATCTTGCAGGAAAGGCTCGCAAAGTTTAACAGAATTCTAGGTGGGGACTCTACACACCACCCTTTCCGTTTTACTGTCCTGGGTCTGGTAGGGATGGGGTCAGTTCTGCCCAGGACCCAGCAGAGTCACAGATATCCTATCCCATGGGAGCCATGCCCAGGGGCAGCTGGAGCTGCCGGGGAAGGGGAGGGACAGGCAGTTGGGGTGGGGGAGAGGAGGTGACCCCTGGGGAGGAGAGCAGTTGAGGGTGTCCAGGGTGCGAGTGTCGGTATCGTAATCGTGGTGGTATGTTCCTCTGTCACTGTTATTGTTGTTGTTTCTTGCTCCCTTTGCTGTTCTGTTAAATTGCCTTTGTCTCAACCCACAAGTTTTGCCTTTTTATTTTGATTTTCCCTTCCCAGCCATGGCAGCAGTGGGGGCTCTGGTCTGCGCCA
>NW_015092947.1:0-617 GCF_001431845.1 Calidris pugnax
CCCCCCCTCCCTAGAGATTTTGGGGGGGCCGGGGGGGTCCCCTTTACCTTGGCATCCTTAAAGCTGAGGAGCAGGGCATCACGTTTGGCCCCCGCCAGCTGGACACTGGCCATGGACATGACGTTGCCGAAGAAGGAGAAAGAAGCCACCAGCTCCAGCTTCTCCTTGTGGCCTTTCCCTTCTACGAGGGGGGGGGGAAATAAATAAATTAAAAATAAACAATCCAAATAAACCATAGTGACCCCCCCCGAGGTGAAAAAGGGGGGGTTCCCCCCCAAAATTCAATCAGAAAGGGGTGGAGATACCACCTACCTGTATTTCTATCACCTTTCGCGCCCGTCTGCGGAGAGAAAGGGGGCAAAAATCATCAAACCACCCCAAAATTTTATGAGGGGGGGCCCAAAAAAATGAAGCCCCCCCCCAAAATTATAATTTGGGGGGGGGGTTTTACCTCACAATCATGATTGAGGCGATAAACGTAGAGCTGGGAGGACCCGGCCACCACCAAGTTGCGTTCGGCGTTGGAGAAGAAATTGCAGAAAATGGCGAATTCCAGCCCCGTGGGGGGGTGGGCTTGTTTGTAAACGGCGTACATGGCCCCCCCCCGGGCCCCCCCC
>NW_015092947.1:4822-5216 GCF_001431845.1 Calidris pugnax
CCCTCCCCCCCTCCCTAGAGATTTTGGGGGGGCCGGGGGGGTCCCCTTTACCTTGGCATCCTTAAAGCTGAGGAGCAGGGCATCACGTTTGGCCCCCGCCAGCTGGACACTGGCCATGGACATGACGTTGCCGAAGAAGGAGAAAGAAGCCACCAGCTCCAGCTTCTCCTTGTGGCCTTTCCCTTCTACGAGGGGGGGGGGAAATAAATAAATTAAAAATAAACAATCCAAATAAACCATAGTGACCCCCCCCGAGGTGAAAAAGGGGGGGTTCCCCCCCAAAATTCAATCAGAAAGGGGTGGAGATACCACCTACCTGTATTTCTATCACCTTTCGCGCCCGTCTGCGGAGAGAAAGGGGGCAAAAATCATCAAACCACCCCAAAATTTTATG
>NW_015092948.1:0-2296 GCF_001431845.1 Calidris pugnax
CAGAAGATGCATCCTCCCCATCACTTGAAGAGATGGCATCTGTCTCCGTCCCTCAGAGCTAAATACAGTTAATTGCGCAGATCAGGCTTTCCCAGGTTGCTTTACTACACACAGTCCTTTCTCATGAAATGTAAATAAGGTCTGTATTTAGGTCTTGTGAAGCTGTACAGTAAGATGCAAAATCACTGCTTGAGGTCTATTGGATTTTTTCACTCTAAAATAATGTTCTGAGACACTACAATAGTAGGCATCTTATAAAAGCTTCAGCTGACTTCCTTTTTTTTCTCTAAATTTAGACATAAACCCTTCCATGATATCCACTGCCCTGTTTTTGTTGTTTGGGGTCTACCTTCTCTCTGCCTCAATGTTACTGTAGGGCTCTTTAATGAAATGCTTGACATACTAAATATTTTCTCTCATTAATACAGTGTCATTGTTGATTTCTTTCCACATTCACAGAGTGCATCACAAGGACAGTTTTCCCCACTTGTTTTAGGTTCCTTCCATTAACAACTGCTTCAGGAGCTCAGTAATTCACTAATCCTACAGTCTTCTGGGCATCTCTTTTCACTGTAGGATGCCATCCCAGTCTATTGAGAATGATATAGGATATATCAATGATATTGAGAATATAGTAGAATGAGTCTCTTCACAGAACAGAGTGCACAGTCACTTCAGCAGTGCCCAAAAACCCTGCCTGGAGACAAAGTCAGCTGTCAAATATGCACTCTTTTCGTGGGATATACATTTTCAGATTTTGGATTTAACTTTTTAAAATTTCTTAGGAAGATTTTGCATCATACTGCTAGTTAAGAAGAAGGAGAGGTAAGGAAAATAAAGCCTGCATTGTTTGTAAGAGTTACTAATAAAATCATCTTGGAATGTGAAGTGCTTCTTAAGACTTACTCTCGCTGATTTCTGGGGCAGAGACACAAAATTTCAGAAATTATAGCAAATTGCACAGCCAAAGTCCGGCTTTATTCAAGAAAACTCTTAAGAACATACTCACTTCTAAAGCCAAGCCTGTGCATACGTGCTTTGCTGATCACAGTAAATGATCACAGTCGAAATTGATGATCACAACAATTTTGAGTTTCATTTTTTTTTGAGATCAGATTTTATATTCTGATGTCATCCAAGGGGAGAACATAAGGAGCGCAGGAGCAATGGTACCTGGAACAGCTGATGCGCATTTTAACATAGGGCAGGACACACGTAACGTGTTGTATGTGCCGTCAGCACGTAACATGCTTAATATATGTATTGTTGGGAAGAGTCTTCAGCTGATGGTCACGCCGGATGCCAACATACTGCAGATGGAACACTGGAAGGAGGTGTTGTGTGTCTGTGTGACTTGTGCCATGGTACAGGACATGGAGCAGAGCTTCTCCTACATGGTACCAATGGCAGAGGTAGAGAAATTTTGGGAAAATCATACCCGGGAATTATAATCTGAGCACACCGCAGAATTTTACCGGAGGTCTTGCGTGTGAATGGCTAATCACACGTACAACTTTCTTTGTGTTACTGAAGTTACCAGCACAGTCATCATTTTCCTTCAAACAAGATTCAGGATGGACCTGGAGTGTCTTTGAATAGATTTCTGCCCAGCTCAATGCAGAGCTGGGTTGATACTGGTGGTCTTTAGGTGTGTTCAAGATAACAGACAGTTTTCTGTAACTGGTGAAGCTGCAGCAGAGCCAGAAGAGTCTGGGGAGTCCTGTGCAGTGTGGCACAGGACCAGATTTTTCATTCCTCAACCCATCACAGACAGCATTATTTCTCCAAATTGCATTAAAGTCTGATGTCACTGTCGTATTCAGCACTGTGAAAATTAATTTCAATCTCAAATGTTTTGGTTCTATGGTAACTGCTAGAAACTTGTGAATATATCTTCTTGAGGGTCCAGTAATGTCAGTGGAAAGACTCACAGTGACTTTGCCTTTGCTTGTAAGTCTGTGGCTCCATCTTAGAATGCAGCCTCCCAAAATGGATGGAAAAGGCCAGATTTTTCACTCCAAGTTTTTGCCTTTACTCTGTCCCTGTGTCCACACCTTTTCTGTCATGAGGCAGAAAAGGAAGGTGCTCACATACTGGAGGCTTTTAACAGCAAGGTAGACATGAGCATTCAAGTCAGGAATGCTTTCACCGAGTCTGTCTCCCAGCAGGGGAGCAGACCTGTTAACCTCCAGGGTCCTTTTGTGAGCACCTGTCCTGCCTTCAGCTGAGACAGAGTTAATTTTCCTTCTAGTGGGTCCTGTGTTTGGTATGAAAGGAATGTCAATCATGCATATTG
>NW_015092949.1:0-5005 GCF_001431845.1 Calidris pugnax
GACCATTTGGGGGGCATTTTTGTCTTTTTCAGACTCTCTTTTTGCACATTTTTTCTGTTTCAGATTTTTTTGCACATTTTTGCCATTTTTGGACTTCTTGTTGGAGATTTTCTTGGGACCAGTTTCTGGACCATTTTGGGGACAGTTTTGCCTTTTTTGGATTGTTGGTGTTCTCATGGCCCCACAGTGTCCCCATAGTGGTCTCATGGTGCCCCCGTGGTGTCCCCATGGAGTCCTCATGTCCCCATGGTGTCCTCATCGTGACCCCATTTTGTCCCCACGGTGTCCTCATATCCCCTTGGTGTCCCCATGTCCCCACAGTGTCCCCACGGTGTCCCCACGGTGTTCCCCTGGTTTCCCCGTGATGATCTCCCATCCCCATGATGTCTCCACGGTGTTCCCACGGTGTCCACATGTCCCCACGGTGTCCCCACGTCCCCACGGTGTCCCCACGGTGTCCCCGTGGTTGTCTCATGGGTTCCCCATTGTGTCCCCATGGTGTCCTCATGGTGTCCCCATAGTGTCCTCATGTCCCCATATTGTACCCATGATGTCGTCATGGTGTCCCCATGTCCCCATGGTGTCCTCATGGTGTCCCCGTGGTGTCCCCACAGTGTCCCCATATTGTCCCCGTGACTATCTCCTGTTCCCATGATGACCCCATGGTGTCCTCATGATGACCTCATGATGTCCCCATGTCCCCATGGTGTCCTCATGGTGTCCCCATGGTGTCCTCATGGTGTCCCCATGATGTCCTCATGGTGTCCTCATGTCCACATGGTGTCCCCAATGGTGTCCTCATGATGTCCCTATGGTGTGCCCATGGTGTCCTTCTGATGTCCTCGTGATGTTCCCATGTCCCCACGGTGTCCCCACGGTGTCCCCATATTGTCCCCCTGAGGATCTCCCGTTCCCATGATGACCCCATGGTGTCCTCAGGATGATCTCATGGTGTCCCTATGTCCCCATGGTGTCCTCGTGATCTCTCATGATGTCCCCATGATGTTCTCCTCATCTCCAAGATGTCCTCATGATGTCCCTATCGTGTCCCCGTAATGTTCTCATTACCATGACGTCCCCATGACATCCCTGTGACATTCCCACGATGTTCTCCTCATCCCATTGTGTCCCCATGATGTCCCCATGGTGTCCCCATGTCCCCATGGTGTCCTCATGGTGTCCCCATGATGTCCTCACGGTGTCCTCATGTCCTCATGGTGTCCCATAGCGTCCCCATGGTATCCTCATGTCCCAACGGTGTCCCCACGGTGTCCTCATGTCCCCACTGTTTCGTTACGTTGTCCTCATGGAGTTCCCATGGTGTCCCCACGGTGTCCCCATGGTGTCTCCTGGGTGTCCTCATGTCCCCACGGTGTACCCATGATGTCATCATGGTGTCTCCATGGTGTCCTCATGTCTGGATGGTTTCCTCATCCTGTCCCGATGATGTCCCCATGGTGTTCTCATGTCCCCATAGTGTCCCAACAGTGTCCCCAAGGTGTCCTCATGTCCCAAAAGTGTCCCCATAGTATCCTCATATTGTCCCCATGGTGTCCGCATGGTGTCCTCATGGTGTATCCATGTCCCCACAGTGTCCCCATGGTGTCACCGTGATGATCTCCTGTTCCCATGATGTCCCCATGGTGTGCTCACCATGTTCCCCTGGTGTACCCATGCTATCCCCATGGTGTCCACACGGTTTCCTTATGTCCCCATGTTGTACCAATGATGTCCTCATAGTGTCCTCATATCACCCTGATGCCTCATGGTTTCCCTGTGTTGTCCCCATGGTGTCCTCATTTTCCCATGGTGTCCTATCAGTGTCCCCAAGGTGTCCACACCGTGTCTTCATTTCCCCACGGTGTCCGCACCGTGTCTTCATGGAGTCCCCATGGCGTCCCCAAGGGTCCCCACGGTGTCCTCATGTCCCCACGGTTTCCCTATAGTGTCCTCATGGTCTCCCCATGGTGTACTCATGTCCCCATGGTGTCCCCATGATGTCCCTATGGTGTCCTCATGTCCCCATGATGTCCCAACAGTGTCCCCACGGAGTCCTCATGTACCCATGGTGTACTCATGGTGTCCCTATGGTGTCCTCATGTACCCATAGTGTCCTCATGGTCTCCCCATGGTGTCCTCATGGAGTCCCCATGGTGTCCTCATGTCCCCACAGTGTCTTTACGTTGTCCTCATGGAGTCCCCATGGTGTCCCCACAGTGTGCCCATATTCTCCTCGTGGTCTCTCCATGGTGTCCCCATGTTGTCCCCATGGTGTCCCCACTGTGTCCCCATGGTGTCCTTATGTCCTTATGGTGTACCTATGATGTCCTCATTGTGTCCCAATAGTGTCCCCTCAGTGTCCTCATTTCCCCACGGTGTCCCCATGATGTCCTTATGCTGTCCCCATGGTGTCCTTATGTCCCCATGTTGTCCCCACGGTGTCCGCACAGTGCCTTCATGTCCCCATGGTTGCCCCATGGTGGCCTCATGGTGTCCCCATGGTGTCCTCATGTCCCCATGGTGTCCCCACAGTGTCCCCACGGTGCCCTTATGGTTTCCCAATGATATCCTTATGTCCCCATGGTGTACCTATGATGTCCTCATGGTGTCCCCATGCTGTCTTCATGTCCCCACGGTGTCCCCACGGTGTCCCCATGCTGTCCCCGCATGATGTCCTTATGCTGTCCCCATGGTGTCCTTATGTCCCCATGTTGTCCCCACGGTGTCCGCACAGTGGCTTCATGTCGCCATGGTTGCCCCATGGTGGCCTCATGGTGTCCCCATGGTGTCCTCATGTCCCCATGGTGTCCCCACGGTGTCCCCATGGTGTCCTTATGGTTTCCCAATGGTATCCTTATGTCCCCATGGTGTACCTATGATGTCCTCATGGTGTCCCCATGCTGTCTCCATGTCCCTTTCGTGTCCTCTTGACCAATGGCACACCCATGGTCTCCTCACGGCGTCCCCATGCTGTCCTAATGTCCCCACGGTGTCCCCATAGTGTCCTCATGGTGTTCCCACAATGTCCTCATGTCCTCATGTTGTCCCCATGGTGTCCTTATGTCCCCATCGTGTCCCCATGTCGCCATGGTGTCCCCACAGTGTCCTCATGTCTTCAGGGAGTCCCCATGGTGTCCCCGTTGTGATCTCCCATCTACATGATGTCCCCATAGTGTTCTCATGGTGTCCCCATGGTGTCCCCACAGTGTCCTCATGTCTTCAGGGAGTCCCCATGGTGTCCCCACGGTGTCCTAATGTCCCCACAGTGTCCCCATGGTGTCCTCTGGGTGTCCCCATGGAATCCTTATGTCCCCACGGTGTACCCATGTCGCCATGGTGTCCTGAGGGTGTCCCCGTGGTGTCCCCATGGTGTCCTCATGTCCCCATTTTGTCCCCACGGTGACCCCACGGTGTCCCCATGGTGTCTTCATGGTGTCCCCATGGTGTCCTTATATCCCCATGGTGTACCTATAATGTCCTCATGGTGTCCCCGCAGTGTCGTCATGTCACCACGGTGCCCCCATAGTGTGCTCATGGTGTCCCCACAATGACCTCATGTCCCCATGGTGTCCCCATGTCTCCACGGTGTCCCCATGATGTCTTTATGTCCTCATGGTGTACCTATGATGTCCTCAGGGTGTCCCCATGGTGTCCCCACAGTGTCTTCATGTCCCCATGGTTGCCCCATGGTGGCCTCATGGTGTCCCCATGGTGTCCTCATGTCCCCATGGTGTCCCCACGGTGTCCCCATGGTGTCCTTATGCTTTCCCAATGGTATCCTTATGTCCCCATGGTGTACCTATGATGTCCTCATGGTGTCCCCATGTTGTCTTCATGTCCCCACAGTGTCCTCACGGTGTCCCCATGCTGTCCCCATGTCCCTTTCGTGTCCTCTTGACCAATGGCACACCCATGGTCTCCTCACGGCGTCCCCATGCTGTCCTCATGTCCCCACGGTGTCCCCATAGTGTCCTCATGGTGTTCCCACAATGTCCTCATGTCCTCATGTTGTCCCCATGGTGTCCCCATGATGTCTTCATGGTGTCACACTTGTGTCCCCACGGTGTCCCCATGCTGTCCCCATTTCCCCACGGTGTCCCCGTGTTAATCTTCCATCACAATGATATCCCCATGATGTCCCCACGATGTCCCCATGCTGTCCTCATGTCCTCACGGTGTCCCCATAGTTTCCTCATGGTGTCCTCACAATGTCTCCATGTTGTCATGGTGTCCCCACGTTGTCCCCTTTGTGACCCCTTGTCCCAATGGCAACCCCATGATTTTTCCACGGTGTCCCCATAGTGTCATTATGTCCCCATGGTGTTCCTATGATGTCCTCATGGTGTCCCCATGGTGTCCCCCCCGTGTCCTCATGTCCCCACCCTGTTCCCACAGGTGTCCTCATGTCCCCACTGTGTCCTCACTGTGTCCCCATGGTGTCCTTATGTCTCCATAGTGTACCCATGATGTCCTCATGGTGTCTCCATGTTCCCATGGTGTCCTCAGGGTGTCCCTGTGGTGTCCCTGTGGTGTCCCCATGGTGTCCCCACAGTGTCTTCATGTCCTCACGATGTCCCCATGGTGTCCTCATGGTGTCCCTACAGTGTCCCCATGGTGTCCCCGTTGTGATCTCCCATCCACATGATGTCCCCATGGTGGCCTCATGGTGTCCCCACAGTGTCCTCATGTCCCCACAGTGTCTCCATGATATTCTTATGGTGTCCCCATAGTGTTCGTATGTCCCCGTGTTGTACCCATGATGTCCTCATGGTGTCTCCTTGTGGCCATCGTGTCCTCACGGTGTTTCCAATGTGTCCCCAGGGTGTCCTCATATCCCCATGTGTCCTCATGGTGTCCCCATGGTGTCCTTCTGTCCCCATGTTGTACCTATGATGTCCTCATGGTGTCCCCACAGTGCCCCCACAGTGCCTTCATGTACTCATGGTGTCCCCATTGTGTCTCCATGGTGTCCTCACATCCCCATGGTGTCCCCACGGTGTCCCCA
>NW_015092950.1:0-1326 GCF_001431845.1 Calidris pugnax
GGGTGGGGGGAGGGGTCAAGCGGGAGGACCTGCCCCTCCCCCCCCACCACCACCTTCTTGGACCATCCCTGAGAAGGTCCTGGAGCAGCGGCCGAAGTTGGGTTGAAGAGTCTCCCGGTTGGGTTGGGGCAAAGGGTCTTCGAGTTGAAGGGTTTCCAGTTGGGTTGGGTTGAGTGGAAGGGTCTCCAATGAGTTGGGTTGGGTTGGAGAGTCTCCAGTTGGGTTGGGTTGGGTTGAGTTGACTTGAAGGATCTCCAAGTAGTTGGGATGGGTTGAGGGGTCTCCAGTTGGGTTGGGTTGAAGGGTGTCCAGTTGGGTTGGGTTGGGTTGGGTTGGGTTGAGTTGACTTGAAGGATCTCCAAGTGGTTGGGTTGAGTTGAAGAGTCTCCAGTTGGGTTGGGTCAAAGAGTCTCCAGATAGTTGAGTTGAAGGGTTTCCAGTTGGGTCGGGTTGAAGACTCTCCAGTTCATTGGGTTGAAGAGTCTCCAGTTGGGTTGAGTTGGGTCGAAGAGTCTCCAGTTGGGTCGATTTGGGTCAAAGAGTCTCCGGTTGGGTTGAATTAAGTGGAAGAGTCTCCAGTTGGGTTGGGTTGGAGAGTCTCCAGTTGGGTTGGGTTGGGTTGAGTTGACTTGAAGGATCTCCAAGAAGTTGGGTTGGGTTGAAGAGTCTCCAGATCGTTGAGTTGAAGGGTCTCCAGTTGGTTTGGGTTGAGTCAAAGAGTCTCCAGTTGGGTTGGGTCGAAGAGTCTCCAGTTGGGTTGGGTCGAAGAGTCTCCAGTTCATTGGGTTGAAGAGTCTCCAGTTCACTGGGTTGAAGAGTCTCCAGTTGGGTTGGGTTGAGTCGAAGAGTCTCCAGTTGGGTTGGGTTGAGTTGAAGAGTCTCCAGTTGGGTTGGGTTGAAGAGTCTCCACTTCATTGGGTTGAAGAGTCTCCAGATCGTTGGGTTGAAGAGTCTCCAGTTGGGTTGGGTTGAGCTGGGTTGAGTTGAGGGGTCTCCAATGAGTTGGGTTGAGTTGAAGAGTCTCCAGTTGGGTTGGGTTGAAGAGTCTCCAGATCATTGGGTTGAAGAGTCTCCAGTTGAGTTGGGTTGAGTTGAAGAGTCTCCAGATCGTTGAGTGGAAGAGTCTCCAGTTGTGTTGAATTGAGT
The DNA here is from genome assembly GCF_001431845.1 of Calidris pugnax. Lineage (NCBI taxonomy): Eukaryota > Metazoa > Chordata > Aves > Charadriiformes > Scolopacidae > Calidris > Calidris pugnax. Next base: position 1,147 of record NW_015092950.1, read on the forward strand.
GGAAGAGTCTCCAGTTGGGTTGGGTTGAAGAGTCTCCAGTTGGGTTGAGTTGGGTTTAGTTGACTTGAAGGATCTCCAAGTGGTTGGGTTGAGTTGAAGAGTCTCCAGTTGGGTTGGGTTGAAGACTCTCCAATTCATTGGGTTGAAGAGCCTCCAGTTGAGTTGGGTTGAGTTGAAGAG
>NW_015092951.1:0-2035 GCF_001431845.1 Calidris pugnax
TTCCCCCAAATATAGGGGGAAAAAACCCACCCTGGGTGCAATATTTAATAAAAAAAGCGCAACCAAGCACTTCAGATTAACATTATTTTGGGGAATTTTTTCTGGGCACGTGACAAGAAAATATTCCCAAGAAGAGAACGATTTTAGGTTCTTAGGGTTGACCACCAGACGGCTAAAAAAAATTTAAAAAAAGGGATTTAAGAACATCCTGCAGAGCACCAGAGCTCGTGGGGAGGACCAGGAGGCACTGGGCAAGGAGGATCTCCCCAAAGCAACCCAAATCGTGGGGATTTGGGGGTTTTTTACATCAAAACTGCCTTCCTACCCGGAGCACGTGGGTAGGGTGGGGGGGACACGGCTCCTCTGCAAGCCCAGAATCCAGCCTTGACCTGGAAGTTCTGAAAATCTAGGTTCTTTCCTCGTTTTCACCCACCACGAGGAGACTCGGCTCCGACGGGGCTTCCAGAGATGGAAAATGATGATGACAACGTCCACCTCCTCGACCACAGAGAGGGGACAACCCCCCGAGGACCTTATCAACCCAACCAATCTTCACGTCCCCACCCAAAGGGCTCTCCCTGGAGGCACCCTGATGACAACGTCCACCTCCTCGACCACAGAGAGGGGACAACCCCCCGAGGACCTTATCAACCCAACCAATCTTCACGTCCCCACCCAAAGGGCTCTCCCTGGAGGCACCAGGCTTCTAGAAGCGGCTAAAAAAACCCAAACCCAACCCAAAGAACGGCCGCAGAAACGTTAATTTGACATTTAATACCGGGCTGAAAGAGGAGTTGGGGGTTTACACACCAGAGAAGAGTGACGTGAAGAAGGCGAGCCTGGGGACCTTCTCCACACAAAGAAAAAGCCCTCTCCACACACACACACACAAAAAGCAGTATTTCTTTCAATTTTAACCAAACGGGTAGAGGAGGAGGCGCTGGTTTAGAGACGGCTCGGAGCCTTAGAAGCCCCAGAAGATCATAATGGAAAACATCTGCAGAACCATCAGATGCATTTTTCATCATTTTGCCGTTGACTTTCTGAAAATCCATCGCTTTTCCGCGAGGAAAGAGGACTGACGCCACGCTGGTGGCAAGCAGAGGATGGAGATCACCAGCTGGAGGTGGTCATCTCCTACAGAACCGTTAAGATTCATGAACAAAGCCCCAAAGTAGGAAGTTTTAAATAAATAAAAAACTTCTTCCAAGGTTTTTAACAAGCACCCCTTGCCCAGACCATCCACACCTACATCAACCCTTGCAACCACACACTCATGATGACACCATCCCAGCTCTGACACAAACATGACCTTGATGCAAGAACCTTGATGGGAAGAGCTTCATCCCTTGAGTTGGATGGAGATGGAGCCGGCAAGACGGGTCCTTCCTGGAGAAAAGAAGAGCTGGGCGGTTTGCAGCTAGAAGGAAGTTTGAGAAGGACCTCAATGGGAGGTTGGAAACCATACGAGGTTCTCAAATCCAAGAAGCGTTGCATCTTCTGCTCAGAAGACGAGTTGCCCAAGAGGATTTTAGGTAGGAGGACACATCTATCAGCCTTGGTGCACAACCACCTCCCCAGCTCCAGTCATGGGCCCGATCCCCCAACCATGGCGTGTCCACACCAGGAATCTCCAGGAGAAAAGGGACCATCATCCCTGCAGATACCTCAGCTGTTCTCCAGCCCACACAGAAGTATCTCCTGCTGGCACCTCATCATCTTCTGGCCCCAGTACTACAAAGCGACCATCCACAAGGGAAGGAGCTTACAGCAGGTAACGTTACAGCTCCTGAAGGACATGGCCAATCCCACCACCTACTCCTCCAGCTGGCCCACCAACTGCCAGAAGCAACATCAGTTCAGCTGAGGAGACCCTGAAGATCATGGAGATGGGGAACTGAAATGGACACCACAGATTTGGAAGGATGAGGATTGGACAAAGAGATGAAGAATTGGCCAGACATCTCGAGAGTTGCCATCACTTGGTGGAGCGTGGCAGGAAGCATCCCCAAACATCTGCACTTGGCTTTGACCA
>NW_015092952.1:0-2449 GCF_001431845.1 Calidris pugnax
GTGCGAGCAGGAGAGGTCAGAGCCTTGTAGTCATTTAGGAGATGCCACAGAGCCCATATCCCCTCATTGGGCTTCAGGAAATACAAAAGGTTCCTCGGAACCGACTCAATGGCCACGCCAATGGCCCATCTGCCTTGTCCGTGGACCTCCACTTCCCAGCGGTGCCACCCCGATGTGAAGCCCCTCGAGCCCAGCACACAGGGCTTGAATTTGAACCTTTTTGGGTTGGAGGGCAGGTCCTGCTCACAGATATCCCACCGCATGAGCTTGCAGTTTTTCGACAGATAAAGCCTGGTGTTGGCCGTCTCTGGGTCCAGCGTCATCTGAGCTGGAGGTGGAGAGAGAGTCAGGCTCATGGCAGCAGATTTGGGAGGAAACAGGGCTTTTTCTGTCACTTCCCACCACTCTGACCCGGTTGGGACCCCTCCAGGCATCGCCTGGTGATAGGACCAGGATGGGAGAAGGGGGAAAGGAGGCAGCAGAGCACTTGAGGTCAATCTAATGGTTGGGCACGTGTTGGGATCACTTACTTGTCAAAGGAACCTCAAACTCCAGGAAATCTAGAAAGAAAAGAAAAACATGAGAGGCAGAAAGATCAGTTGGTCTGATTGTGGGTTTCTGCAAAAGTCCCGAGAGTCAGGAACAGGCTTGGGGGAATGCTGACAAACTTGAGGAGGCAGAGGAGAAGAGGAGGAGGACAGGCAGGGAACATCAGACCAACGCTCGCTGCTCGTTCTCTGTCTCCTTGTGGGATCTTGAAAGAAATAACCCCTCATTCAGCACCCAGGATGCCTTTCTTTCCCCTGGCTTCACTCCATCCCTCCCCACCAAGAAGCACGATGGCATTGCCCTTTCTGGACCTGCCCTTGGTACCTCGGAATTTCTCCAGAATTTCCTTGATGTCTGGGTTCTTCTTGGTGAAATCAGAGAATTTCTTTTCCAGCTGAGGGGAAATCTGGAGTGAGTGGGAGAGCGTTTCCCTCTGGCCCCTGGAAGGGAAGAGGGGATGGATTTACACCTGGTTGGAGTTTACTGCTCCGTATTTTTGCAGCACTCCCTGCTCCTGCCTCCTGCCAGCCCATGTCTGAATTCATCAATAGATCAGGAGAGAGAGGCTTTCTACATGCTTACTCCCTGAGTGCTGCCACAGAGCTGCTCTGTGGTGGTGACATGGTGACAGGAGAAGGACCACAGACCTGCTCAAGGTGGTTCTGATGTCCTGGTGGAGAGACAAAAAGAGACTCAGTGAGATGGAACACCTCCCCTTGGAGTACCGGGGTCCCACTCGAAGGAAGTCCCTCTTGGAGCAGGTTGGGGGAGACAAGCGAGGGCTGGAGACCAAGCTCAAGGTGGGCCTTCCCAGCCAGTTTGGAAAGCCTGGGCTCTCACCTTCAGGAGCTGCCAGTCTGGCTGCTGGTACGTCCTCTCCATCTCCCCAATCAGCGTGCCCAGCCTCGTTGTCTCCTCCAAAAGCCTCTGGAGGATTTCTTCATGGGCTTTCCTTATCTCTGTGTCCAGCTGCTCCAGCTGGGCCAGAAGAGAGGATTCCTGCTTCTCCAGGAACTCATGCATCTTCCTATATGTCCTCACAATCTCCTGCTTTGCAGCTTCTGTCCTCTCCTGCCAAGGGCAAGCCCAAGTGGAGAAAAAGATGAAGAGAGCAGGAGAAGAGCATCAAGGGTCAAGGGTGGGCCATGCCTTAGTGGGAGCCACCAAGAAGAGGCATCTGGGGAAGATACAAACCCCCTCTCCCTTCCCCACAGCCCTTGAGCATCACCCACCCCTGCGGGAGAGAAGGAGGAGGAGGAGATGTTCCTCCTTTCTTCCCCCACCCTCTGCTCAGGAAAACTGATGGGCACCTACAGTGTGGTCCTTGAGTCTGTCTTCTCTGTCCTTCACGGAAGATTGAAGCTCCTCTTGCTTTGATTTCAGAAGGTGCAGTTGGGTGTGAATTTGTTTCTGAGAGGAAAGAAAGAAAGAAGTCCCCTGTGGAATGGCATCGTGGTCTGGCAGCCTCAGCAGAAGCACCGGGGAACTCTTGGTGGCTCTTGGGGTAAGTGTTGGCTGAGTTTTGGGACCCCCATGACTGTTCCGAGGAAATTAACCTCTTTCTTTACCTTTTCTTTTAGTATTTTGACAAAGACCAAAACTCTTCCAGGGAGCTGTGGGGTGGGAGAAGGGCTGAGGATCTCTTTTTCTCCTTTCCTACTGATCTTTAGCAGAGCTGACCGTGACAAGGGACCCGCACCCCAGAGGACAGAGCCATTGATGGAGTTTTGCAGAGGGATTGTGTTGGGGAGAAATCCTACGCCTCTGTTTCCTACCCTCCCCTAAGGCCCTGCTCGTGGGTGAACCCTGGGGGAGAGGACCCCTTGGTCCCCAAGAGCGTCCTGCTCCTATGTCCACCTCTTCAGCACACTCATAACCCCTCACCTTGCACTCCTGGGCA
>NW_015092953.1:0-1184 GCF_001431845.1 Calidris pugnax
TCCCAGTTCCAAACCTCAAGGAATGGTGTCAGAGCCGAACTGGTCCCAGTTCCAAACCTCAAGGAATGGTGTTGGAGCCCCCACCTGGTCCCAGTTCCTCAACCCAAGTGCTGGGACTGGTTTTCACCTGGAAAACCTCAAGGAATGGTGCTGGAGCTCAACTGGTCCCAGTTCCAAACCTCAAGGAACGGTGTTGGAGCCCCCAACTGGTCCCAGTTCCAAACCTCAAGGAATGGTGATGGAGCCCAACTGGTCCCAGTTCCAGACCTCAAGCCCAACTGGCCCCAGTTCCTCTGTCCAAGTGCTGGGACTGGTTTTCCCCTGGAAAACCTCAAGGAATGGTGTCAGAGCCCAACTGGTCCCAGTGCCAAACCTCAAGCCCAACTGGTCCCAGTTCCTCTGCCCAAGTGCTGGGACTGGTTTTCACCTGGAAAACCTCAAGGAACGGAGGAACGGTGTTGGAGCCCCCAACTGGTCCCAGTTCCAAACCTCAAGGAACAGTGTCAGAGCCCAACTGGTCCCAGTTCCAAACCTCAAGGAATGGTGTTGGAGCCCCCACCTGGTCCCAGTTCCTCAACCCAAGTGCTGGGACTGGTTTTCACCTGGAAAACCTCAAGGAATGGTGCTGGAGCTCAACTGGTCCCAGTTCCAAACCTCAAGGAACGGTGTTGGAGCCCCCAACTGGTCCCAGTTCCAAACCTCAGGGAATGGTTTTGGAGCCCCCAGCTAGTCCCAGTTCCTCCACCCAATCGCTGGGACTGGAAGGGTTTTCTCCTGGAAAACCTCAAGGAACGGTGATGAAGCCCAACTGGTTCCAGTACCTCTGTCCAAGTGCTGGGACTGGTTTTCACCTGGAAAACCTCAAGGAACGGTGCTGGAGCTCATCTGGTCCCAGTTCCAAACCTCAAGGAATGGTGATGGAGCCCAACTAGTCCCAGTTCCTCCACCCAAGCGCTGGGACTGGGACGGGTTTTCCACTGGAAAACCTCAAGGAACGGTGTCGGAGCCCAACTGGTCCCAGTTCCAAACCTCAAGCCCAACTGGTCCCAGTTCCTCTGCCCAGGTGCTAGTACTGGTTTTCCTCTGGAAAACCTCAAGGAATGGTGATGGAGCCCAACTGGTCCCAGTTTCAAACCTCAAGGAACGGTGTCGGAACCCAACTGGTCCCAGTTCCAAACCTCAAG
>NW_015092954.1:0-1958 GCF_001431845.1 Calidris pugnax
CACCTCTCAGCAAAGGACACATTTCTCCATAATCTTGAGGGGGTGAGACTGAGCTGATTCTGGAGTGTTTTAGGAACTCAGGGGCATCCAACTGGAACAGCAAAACCACCCAAATTGGGCTTTTGGTTGTGTCAAGGGAGGACACAGAGGAGATCCAGGATGGAGGTTCATGGGTGGGAATCTGCTTGACCAGTAACAGTGGAGATATTGGCATTTCAGAGCCCTTCTAACCAACACTATTTCTGCCCCTTGCTGTAGGTTCCAGTGTGACCACCCAGGACATCTGCACCTCCCCAGGGGATGGTGAGCACAGGGATGGGGGCAGAAAAAGAAATGGTGCAGGGGTGGATGAAGGACGAGTGAGGGAGATGATTTCCCATGTGTGATCCATTGGGGAAGACACTGTGGTAATGCTGGCACCTACCATCCCTGTGCAATCTCTCCAGGTGACCTCCCGGCTCCTGAACTCTTCCTGAACACCTTCCACGCTCAGGAGGGGGAACAGGTTTTGTTTCGCTGCTCCATTGTACGCCAGGCTCCAGCCACAAGAATTGTCTTCTGCAAGGATGGGGTGGAGAAGAACAGCCAGAAAGCCCAACAGGGACAGCAGAGCTACTTTTTCCTGCTGGACGTCACCCTGGGGAGCGCAGGGACATACACGTGTGGGTACCAGCACAGGAAGGCGAGCAGCTGGGTGAGCTCTGCCCTCAGCAACCCACGGAACCTGGCTGTCACAGGTGAGAGGTGGCACTGGGCACGGGCAGGCTCCACTCCAGAGTCCTAATGACACCAATTAAGGATGGGAAGGCCCTTGTACCCCATGGTGATTCCTTGGGCAGCTGGATACTCAGCCCTATGACTTTCCCACCGGGGCAACTCCTCCCAGTCACAGGGAGCATCCTGCTCCTCTCCTGCCCCAGCATCACGCCAAGGGCACAGTGGTGGTGCCAGATCTAAGCCAGAGCCACAGCTGTGCAATGCAGGGATTGATTGATCCCCAGGGTTGAGAGATGGTGGGGGAGGGGGTCCCCACGGGTGCTTGGTCTGTGCAGTACCTGGGAGAGCTGGAGACTCTCACCCTGTCCCTTTCTCCTCCCAGGCAGTGGGTCCAGCTCCCAGGCAGGGCCGTCCACCACAGGTGAGTGATTCCCTCCCTGAACACCCAGTGTCCCCCAGCTTTGGGCCCAGGGACACTGGGCTGCTGGTCACAGCATATGGAGAGGATCTTCAACCAGGACCGGTCTGGCTCTAAGGGATACTCCCGCTCTGCTTCTCTAACAGCTGACACCTCCTCAAGTCCCCGTACTCCGAAAGTCTACCCCTTCCCCATTGGCATCATTCTGGGAGTGGTGGCCGTCTCCCTCCTCCTCCTGGCTGCAGCCACCTACTGTGCCGTGAAGAAAGGTGAGTGATTTGGGAACACTGAGGGGAAACAATGAGGTGAAACCCAGAGGAGAGGTTAAATCACCCATCCTGGTTGAGCATTCCCAGTTCGTTACCCCATATGACATATGGTCTCCCTGCCCCTGGGAAAGATTTGTTCCCAGCCCTCTGGGCACAAGAAGGGAGTCTCCGAGCTGGCCTGAGAGGGGCAAACACAGCTCCTCGGCACTTGGGCTGTGCACAGCTGCTGAGAGCTTGGGAGCAGCCATTCTGGAGTCATGGTTGCACAGGCTGGGCTAAAAAGATCAGTCCCTGAGTGAGGTGTGGAGGTTGACCCCATCGTGTTCATGGGGCAGCCCAGAGCATGGAGAGCCAGGGCTGGGCAGTAACTCTGCCTCCCTGCCTCTCCCCTCCTTTTCCTTGCAGGGGCCTGCAGAGAGAGATGCCAAAGGTGAGCACTGATCCCTCCTGGTGGCCTGAGAGGGGCAAACACAGCTCCTCGGCACTTGGGCTGTGCACAGCTGCTGAGAGCTTGGGAGCAGCCATTCTGGAGTCATGGTTGCACAGGCTGGGCT
>NW_015092955.1:0-1381 GCF_001431845.1 Calidris pugnax
ACCCTTCAAGGTGCTGCATCACCCCATGTAAGTCCCAGCCTGAGCATCCTCTTATCCTGAGCATCACCCTGACCCCAAGCCTTGCCCCAACCCTCCGAGGTGCTACATCATCCCATGTAAATCCCAACGTGGGCATCCCCTTGTCCAAAGCATTGCACCATCCCCTTCACCTCCCAGCTTGAGCATCCCCATGGTCCAACCATCACCCCAACCCCCAGCATCACCCTCCAAGGTGCTACATCATCCCATGTAAGTCCCAACTTGGGCATCCCCACATCCCAAGCATCACCTTTGTCCCGAGAATCATCCTCATGGCATCACACAACCCCCTGCCTCTCCCAATTTGGGGTTCCCCTTGTCCTGAGCATCCCCCTCAAACCCTGAGCATCCCCCATCCCCCTCCAAGATGCTGCATCACCCCATGTGAGCCCAACGTGGGCATCCTCTTGTCCTGAGCATCACCCTGACCCCGAGCATCAACCCCAACCCTGAACATCACCCTTCAAGGTTCTACATGGGGTGATGCAAGTCCCAGCCTGAGCATCCCCTTGTCCTGAACATCACCCTGACCCCAAGCATCACCCTTCAAGGTGCTGCATCACCCCATGTGAGCCCAACGTGGGCATCCCCTTGTCCTGAGCATCACCCTGATCCCAAGCATCAACCCCAACCCCGAGCATCACCCTTCAAGATTCTACATGGGGTGATGCATGTCCCAGCCTGAGCATCCCCTTGTCCTGAACATCACCCTGACCCCAAGCATCCCCCTTCAAGATGCTGCATCACCCCATGTGAGCCCAACTTGAGCATCCCCTTGTCCTGAGCATCACCCTGACCCCGAGCATCACCCTGACCCCGAGCATCACCCTTCAAGGTGCTCCATTATCCCATATAAGTCCTAACTTGGCCATCCCCTTGTCCCAAGCATTGCACCATCCCCTTCACCTCCCAGCTTGAGCATCCCCATGGCCCAAGCACCACCCCAACCCCGAGCATCACCCTCCGAGGTGCTACATCATCCCATATAAGTCCTAACTTGGGCATCCCCACATCCCAAGCATCATCTTCCCGGCATCGCACAATCCCCTGCCTCTCCCAACTTGGGCTTCCCCTTGTCCCAAGCATCCCCCATCCCCTCCAAGATGCTGCATCACCCCATGTGAGCCCAACTTGAGCATCCCCTTGTCCCAAGCATCACCCTGACCCAAGCATCACCCTGACCCCAAGCACCTTCCCCAACCCCGAGAACTGCCCTTCAAGATGCTCCATCACCCCATGTGAGCCCAACTTGAGCATCCCCTTGTCCTGAGCATCACCCTGACCCCAAGCATCACCCTTCAAGGTGCTCCATCATCCCATATAAGTCCTAACTTGGCCATCC
>NW_015092956.1:0-1842 GCF_001431845.1 Calidris pugnax
ACTGGGAGGGGGTTGGGGGGAGCACTGGGGCAAACTGGGAGGCACTGGGACCCCCTTTTCCCCCCACAACCCCCCCTTTTCCCTCCATAACCTCCCATAACCCCTCCCCACCCCTTCCAGTCTCTCCCAGTCCACCCCCAGTCCCCCCCAGTCCCTCCCAATCCCCCCTAATCCCTTCCCAGTCCCTCCCAGTCCCCTCAAATCCCTTCCCAGTCCCTCCCAGTCCCCCCCATTCCCCTCCCAGTATATCCCAGTCTCTCCCAGTCCCCCCAAATCCCCTCCCAGTTCCCTCCCACTCCCTCCCAGTGCCTCCCCGTCCCCCCAAATCCCCTCCCAGTCCCCCCCCGTCTCCCTCCCAGTGCCCCCCAGTCCCCTCCCACTCTCTCCCAGTGCCTCCCAGTCCCCCCCATTCCCCTCCCAGTCCCTCCCAGTCCCCCCTAATCCCTTCCCAGTCCCTCCCAGTGCCCCCCCACCCCCTCCCAGTGGCTCCCAGTTACCTGCTGGCGGGGCAGCGCCCACCCGCAGACCCCGCACTCGCAGCGCAGCCTCCTCCTGAGGGCGGCCCGGTCGGGGCAGTCGCCCACGGCCTCCACCAGTTCTCCCAGTGCCCGCGGGCCCAGTCCCAGTTCCCGGCCCAGACTGGCCACCAGCGCCGCCCGGCCCCAGCTGGCCACCCCCAGCGTGGCCAGGATGCGACGCACCACCGCCTGACCAGTAAGGACCAGTAACCACCAGTAAGGACCAGCCAGGAGCGACCAACCCCGCCCCGGAGACCAAACCAGTAACCAAAACCCCAAACCAGTAAGGAAAACCCCAAACCAGTAGCTCTAAACGCCAAACCAGTAGCCCTAAGTGCCAAACCAGTAAGGAAAACCTCATCCCAGTCCCTCCCAGTAACCCCCAGACCCCCTCCCAGTAACCCAAACCCCAAACCAGTAACCAAAGCCCCAAACCAGTAACCCTAAGTGCCAAACCAGTAACCCTAAACCCCAAACCAGTAAGAAAAACCCCATCCCAGTAGCTCCCAGTAACCCTAAACCCCATCCCAGTAACTCCCAGTAACCCCTAACTCCCTCCCAGTAACCCCCAGACCCCATCCCAGTAACCCAAACCCCACACCAGTAGCACTAAACCCCAAACCAGTAAGGAAAATCCCCTCCCAGTAACCCTAAACCTTCTCCCAGTAACTCCCAGTAACCCCCAGACCCCATCACAGTAACGCAGACCCCAAACCAGTAAGGAACACCCCAAACCAGTAACCGTAAGTGCCAAACCAGTAAGGAAAATCCCCTCCCAGTAGCTCCCAGTAACCCCCAGACCCCATCCCAGTAAGCCCAATCCCACACCAGTAGCACTAAACCCCAAACCAGTAAGGGAAACCCTATCCCAGTAACCCTAAACCTTCTCCCAGTAGCTCCCAGTAACCCCCAGACCCCCCCCCAGTAACCCAAACCCCAAACCAGTCAGGAAAACCCCCTCCCAGTAGCTCCCAGTAACCCCCAGACCCCCCCCCAGTAACCCAAACCCCAAACCAGTCAGGAAAACCCCCTCCCAGTAGCTCCCAGTAACCCCCAGACCCCCCCCCAGTAACCCAAACCCCAAACCAGTCAGGAAAACCCCCTCCCAGTAGCTCCCAGTAACCCCCAGACCCCCCCCCAGTAACCCAAACCCCAAACCAGTCAGGAAAACCCCCTCCCAGTAGCTCCCAGTAACCCCCAGACCCCCCCCCAGTAACCCAAACCCCAAACCAGTCAGGAAAAACCCCTCCCAGTAACTCCCAGTCCCTCCAAACCCCCTCCAACCCCCCCCACTCCCTCCCAGTCTCTCCCAGTTCCTCCCAGT
>NW_015092957.1:0-2617 GCF_001431845.1 Calidris pugnax
TTTGTACAGAAATCCTACCGATTCTTGAATGGAAATTCTACCGATTTTTTGGACAGAAATTTTACTGATTCCCGAACAGAAATTCTACCGATTTTTTTAACAGAAGTTGTACTGGTTTTTTTTGAACAGAAATTTCAGCACGAGCTGAATTTATTACATCAAAAATTCAGCATTTCCTAGATTCCGCAAATCCTCCGAAATCCTCTGCACACCTAAAACGTTGTTTTTCTCAAAAATAAAACAAACAAACAAAAAAACGAGTAAATTGTTAAAATTCTTGAAAATTGCTAAAATGCGAGTGTTTTTGGTCCCGTCCCCCCAGAGCTGGGCTCCAGGGAGGAGGGGCTGAAGTTCAAGACGTTGTGCATGGAGGGGGAGCAGCTCCTCCCCGACGGGTCCCCCGTCCGACACTACGACGTCCACAACCTCTACGGGTGGTCGCAGACCAAGCCCACCTACGAGTGAGTCTCAGTTTTTCTCTCTAATTCACTCAAAAATGCCTTGAAAATTAAGTTTTGAAACCCCTATGGTGTCTCCTCACACGGGTGGGGTCTCCTCATCCTCTTGGGGTCTTCTCAGCTCTTGGGTTCCTTCTTATCCCCCTGGTTCCTCCTCATCCTCTTGGTTTCTCCTCACCCCCTTGGTGTCTCCTCACCCTGTTTGGTTCCTTCTCACCCTCTGGTGTCTCCTCATCCCCTTGGAGTCTCCTCAACCTGTTGGTATCTCCTTACCCTTTTGGTTTCTCCTCACCCCCTTGGTTTCTCCTCATCCCCTTGGAGTCTCCTCATTCTCTTGGGGTCTCCTCAACTCTTGGGTTCCTTCTCATCCTCTTAGTTTTTCCTCACCCCGTTGGTGTCTCCTCATCCCTTTGGTTCCTTCTTACCCCGTTGGTTTCTCCTCCTCCTGTTGGTTTCTCCTCATCCCTTTGGAGTCTCCTCAACCCGTTGGTATCTCCTCACCCTTTTGGTTCCTCCTCACCCTTTTGGTTCCTCCTCACCCCCTTGGTTTCTCCTCACCCCCTTGGAGTCTCCTCACCCTTTTGGTTCCTTCTCACCCTTTTGGTTCCTCCTTATCCCCTTGGTTTCTCCTCATCCCTCTGGTTCCTCCTCATCCCTCTGGTTCCTTCTTATGCCATTGGTTCCTCCTCCTCCTATTGGTTTCTCCTCATCCCTTTGGAGTCTCCTCAACCCGTTGGTATCTCCTCACCCTTTTGGTTTCTCCTCACCCTTTTGGTTTCTCCTCACCCCCTTGGTTTCTCCTCACCCCCTTGGTTTCTCCTCACCCCCTTGGAGTCTCCTCACCCTGTTTGGTTCCTCCTCATCCTCTTGGTGTCTCCTCATCCCTCTGGTTCCTTCTTACCCCGTTGGTTTCTCCTCCTCCTGTTGGTTTCTCCTCACCCCGTTCGTTTCTCCTCATCCTCTTGGTTTCTCCTCACCCCCTTGGTGTCTCCTCATCCCTTTGGTTCCTTCTTACTCCGTTGGTTTCTCCTCCTCCTGTTGGTTTCTCCTCATCCCCTTGGAGTCTCCTCACCAAGTTTGGTTCCTTCTCACCCTCCTGGTGTCTCCTCATCCTCTTGATGTCTTCTCAACTCTTCAGTTCCTTCTCATCCCCCTGGTTCCTTCCTCATCCTCTTGGTTTTTCCTCACCCCGTTGGTGTCTCCTCATCCCTGTGGTTCCTTCTTACCCCGTTGGTTTCTCCTCCTCCTGTTGGTTTCTCCTCATCCCTTTGGAGTCTCCTCAACCCGTTGGTATCTCCTCACCCTTTTGGTTCCTCCTCACCCTTTTGGTTCCTCCTCATCCCTTTGGTTTCTCCTCATCCCTTTGGTGTCTCCTCACCCTGATTGGTTCCTTCTCACCCTCCTGGTGTCTCCTCATCCTCTTGGGGTCTCCTCATCCTCTTGGGGTCTCCTCAACTCTTGGGTTCCTTCTCACCCTCCTGGTGTCTCCTCATCCTCTTGGTTTCTCCTCATCCCTTTGGTTCCTTCTTACCCCGTTGGTTTCTCCTCATCCCCTTGGTTTCTCCTCATCCCCTTGGTTTCTCCTCATCCCCTTGGTGTCTCCTCATCCCCTTGGTGTCTCCTCACCCTATTTGGTTCCTTCTCACCCTCCTGGTGTCTCCTCATCCCTTTGGTTCCTTCTTACCCCATTGGTTTCTCCTCAACCCATTGGTTTCTCCTCAACCCATTGGTTTCTCCTCACCCCCTTGGTGTCTCCTCATCCCCTTGGAGTCTCCTCACCCTGTTTGGTTCCTTCTCACCCTCCTGGTGTCTCCTCATCCTCTTGGTTTCTCCTCATCCCTTTGGTTCCTTCTTACCCCATTGGTTTCTCCTCCTCCTGTTGGTGTCTCCTCACCCCCTTGGTTTCTCCTCATCCCTTTGGTTCCTCCTCACCTTTTTGGTTCCTCCTCACCCTTTTGGTTCCTCCTCACCCCCTTGGTGTCTCCTCACCCTCCTGGTTCCTTCTCATCCTCTTGGTTCCTCCTCATCCTCTTGGTTCCTCCTCACCCTGTTGGTTCCTCCTCACCCCCTTGGTTTCTCCTCATCCCCTTGGAGTCTCCTCACCCCCTTGGTGTCTCCTCATCTCTCATTGGTTCCTCCTCACCCGGTTGGTGTCTCCT
>NW_015092958.1:0-1107 GCF_001431845.1 Calidris pugnax
CACAAATTCCTGTGCAAGGGGGAAACAAATAAATTTGTGGGTTTGCTCCCAGTAGCTAAAATCATTTTTATTCTCTTTTTCAAGGCCAGGAGCTGTTAGTAACCACTGACCAGCCTTTTCGTTAAGTTAAAGCATCCTTGGTGGCAAAATCAAAGAATCACAGAATGGTTTGGGTTGGAAAGGACCTTAAAGATCATGGAGTTCCAACTCCTCTACCACGGGCAGGGACACCTCCCACTAGACCAGGTTACTCAAAGCCCCATCCAGCCTGGCCTTTAGATGTCCTTTCTCCCTGCAAATCAAGATGGCTACTGACCCTCGGTCAGGGTTTAGACTCTGTTAATGAGCAAAAAGTCAAAGAGAAAAAAACCTAAAAGCATTCCTCGAGAAGAAATCTAGGAAAGGCTCCTGCCTGAAGCAAAAGCACTGGGAAAATAATAAAGCTACAAAGTCAGTAGCTTAAAAACAGACCATTTGCACTTTTATGCTGCTTTCAGCAGTGGCCATACTTGCCATCTCCTACCTCCTCCCCTTCTGTCTCCAAAAACACTCGGTGGAGCGAAGGGAAAGTCTGAGATGCTTGAGAGCAGCAACACGGAGCTCTGGGACAACAAGCTAATGTGAAACTTCTGCTTTCCGAGGCACAAAGGTGTCCCATGATCCAGCTGAAATAAAACCCTGGAGGACAGCAGCGCAGGAAGCGACGCAGGCGCTAAACAAAGTCACACATTGTCAGAAAAGGGGGAAAAAAAAACGGATCTGACATGACGAGTCAAGACAAGTGACACAAGTTTTGCTGAGAAAAGGATCAGTAGGAAATTAAAATCATGACAGCATTTCTGTTGGAAATACACAAGACAATAGGATCCTTTTTATCATAAAGTCCCATTTTCTCCTCCGGTTTTATTATAGGCCAAAATTGCAATTTGCACATCACAATGCAGTGAAAAGAATCCATGACTTTCGTGCCAATTCAATGTAAATAATTTACTGCTTTTATGCGGCAACTTCTGCATCGCGCAGTTTTTATTTTGAATCCTTAAGAATCACTAGGTGGAGCGAAGGGAAAGTCTGAGATGCTTGAGAGCAGCAACACGGAGCTCTGGG
>NW_015092959.1:0-1370 GCF_001431845.1 Calidris pugnax
TTCCAGAAAAGGGGCAAAAATTCCAGAAAAGGAGCAAAACATCTGGAAAAGTGGCAAAAGAAGCCGGAAAAGGGGCAAAGCTCCCAAAAAGGGGAAAATTCCCAAAATAGGGGCAAAATTCCTGGAAAAGGGGCGAAATTCCCAGAATAGGGGCAAAATTCCTGGGAAAGGGGTGAAAGTCCTGAAAAGGGGCAAAGTCACTGGAAATGGGGCAAAATTCCTGGGAAAGGGGTGAAATTTCTGGGAAAGGGGCAGAAAGTCTGGAAAAGGGGCAAAAGAAGCCAGAAAAGGGGCAAAACTTCCAGAAAAGGGGCGAAATTCCTGGAATAGGGGCAAAATAAACCAAAAAAGGGGCAAAACTTCCTGGGAAAGGGGCAAAGCTCCCAAAAAGGGGCAAAGACACTGGAAATGGGGCAAAACTCCTGGAAAAGGGGCAAAGACACTGGAAATGGGGCAAAATTCCTGGGAAAGGGGCAAAACTCCTGGAAAAAGGGGCAAAATTCCTGGGAAAGGGGCAAAACTTCCAGAAAAGGGGCAAAATTCCTGAAATAGGGGCAAAAGAAGCCGGAAAAGGGGCAAAATTCCTGGGAAAGGGGCAAGGACACTGGAATAGGGGCAAAAATTCCAGAAAAGGGGTAAAAGACCTGGAAAAGGGGCAAAATTCCTGGGAAAGGGGCAAAATTCCCGGAATAGAGGCAAAATTCCTGGGAAAGGGGCAGAATGTCTGGAAAAGGGGCAAAAGAAGCTGGAAAAGGGGCAAAATTCCTGGGAAAGGGGTGAAATTCCCAAAATAGGGGCAAAAGAAGCTGGAAAAGGGGCAAAAGAAGCCAGAAAAGGGGCAAAATTCCTGGGAAAGGGGCAAAATTCCTGGAAAAGGGGCAAAGACACTGGAAATGGGGCAAAATTCCTGGGAAAGGGGCAGAAAGTCTGGAAAAGGGGCAAAAGAAGCCTGAAAAGGGGCAAAATTCCGGGGAAAGGGGTGAAATTTCCAGAATAAGGGCAAAATTCCTGGGAAAGGGGCAGAAAGTCTGGAAAAGGGGCAAAAGAAGCCTGAAAAGGGGCAAAATTCCGGGGAAAGGGGTGAAATTTCCAGAATAAGGGCAAAATTCCTGGGAAAGGGGCAGAAAGTCTGGAAAAGGGGCAAAAGAAGCCTGAAAAGGGGCAAAATTCCGGGGAAAGGGGTGAAATTTCCAGAATAAGGGCAAAATTCCTGGGAAAGGGGCAGAAAGTCTGGAAAAGGGGCAAAAGAAGCCTGAAAAGGGGCAAAATTCCGGGGAAAGGGGTGAAATTTCCAGAATAAGGGCAAAATTCCTGGGAAAGGGGCAGAACATCTGGAAAAGTGGCAAAAGAAGCTGGAAAAGGGGCAAAAG
>NW_015092960.1:0-1563 GCF_001431845.1 Calidris pugnax
GAAGAATTCAGGGGGCTTATTTTCTACTCAATTTCTTCTACTCTAAACTTACTGTATATTACTGTAGCAAATACTCCATGACAATGTACTGGCCTCTGAATTTAGATAGCATCGCTCCATGATTTCATATTTGCATCCTGTGTATTCTGTCCATCCTGTGCTGACTTTATTCACTTAAGTTATGCTACCAAATAAAATCATACCATATTCTGGTAAATTTGCCAATGTCATTCATTCAGTTTACAAGGCAGACTATTTTGTGAAATAAAATCTCCGTCATAAACAAGAAATCTCTGTGCTATATGTGTTTACATCCCAGAACTTCCCTTGAAAGCTTTACCAAGATGCCTTAAAAACGTAGAAACAAAGACAGATTATACAATGACCCCATCAAAAGAAACACTATTACTATGGCCAGAGAAAAAGAAACCACCACACTCTTACAATCTAAAATGGCAGACCTCTATCAGAGTGTTTTCTTGTAATTACACCTTTAAAAAAGTCTCTTCAGTTTAAGTATTAAAATCAATAGTTACTACACTGAATTAGTTTGCATCTGTGGAACAAACAAGTCAAACTGTAATGCCTCAACACAGTTCAGGGCACTCCTCATCCTCACTGTCTACCTAAGACTTTTTTCAGACTGTCTCTCAGCCTGAGCAGTTACTCATTGAATTCAAATCCTCCATTTTATTGACCTTTTCCCTGACTTTGGTATTCCTAATGTTACTGGGGTGACTACTGTGTCACCATCTTACTCTACAACTTTACAACACCTGCCATATGCTAAATGTAAACCTGCAACCTGATTTCAGTTGGGTTTTCCTCTCACCCAGAAGATAAAACTCGGCGCTCTCACAGCTGTGCAGCTGGACTGGTTTCACATGGAAGTTTCACACACAAAAATGCCATGACCTTTACATGCCACATCAGATTTCAGAAGTGCTAAATCTAGAAGAGCCAGTCTGCCATCTCTGCATACCTGTTAGATTTATTTTATCCACTATTGCCCGCTTCAAGCATTAATATTACCGCCAGATTACTGACAGCCTGCTCTTATCTACTGCAGGCAGCCTAGCGCAGAGTTCTGCTTTGAAGGCTGAGAACAGCCGTCACACGGTTTGGAAGGAGAAACTAGAATGGTAAAGAACAAAACCACGATTCAAAGATGCAAAGCTGGTGCCCCGATTTCATCCCAATGAAACCCTCGCCGCCAGGGATGGTGCAAATGCCTCCGAGTTAGCCCAGGCTGTCACACTGACACTCTCTCAGGCCAGCATCACCCGAGGCCCTGACCCCAGGGTGCACAACCTGCTCTCAGATCACCTTCGCCCAGGTCCCCAACCCCAGGGCTCACAACCTGCTCTCAGGCCAGCATAGTCCGGGACCCCCAGGGCTCTAAACCCAGGGCTCACAGTCCAGCTACCGCCTGCGGATGGGTCAGCGCGGCCTGGATGGGCCCGCCGCCCTCAGCGCCGCCTCCGCACAAGGACAGGGGAGCTTCCACCGTCCCTCTCCCACGAGGAAGCGGAGGCGGCCGTGCCCGCCCGCCCGGGGCCTGCC
>NW_015092961.1:0-1003 GCF_001431845.1 Calidris pugnax
AACGGCCCGAGTAAAGAACAGCCCATCTGAGTATATGTTTATTTTACTTTGGCCACTTTCGAATATCTGCACTGTAAACTAGGACTCTCACTTCCTCCCGTTTTACGCAGCACAGCTACTCCGAATCCTGCAGGAAGCCTACTCCATCCCAAAGGACCAGCTTCCACCCCCAGATCATTCCCTGTGCGCTCGCAGTGGTTACCTCCTGAAGGAGGACGGTGGGATACTGACTCACATATATATTTTTTTTGCCTCACCTGCTAATGAAAAACCCGAAGGAGATAGAAATGCATGAGGCAAAATCACAACATGCAACTGAAGTGTAATGTCTGAAGTGGCAGGATGAGGAGTTTTGATGCAACACATCTTGGAGCCATCCTGGGGCTTTTCTGCCCTCGCAGCCAGAGATGCTTCAGCGAACGAGTGGGTACCCACAACTTTACTGGAGTTCATTTAAACCTGAAAACACAGGTATGAACAGCCCCGAACTTGACAAACATCACTTTGTTTGTTTACTGGGGTCTGTTGAAATCTGACAACACGAGTATGAAACTGATCAGCATCACCTCGAGGTGATGATGAGGCGATCACCTCAATCAAGCACTCTGTAAAACAGGGTCCCATGCTTTGACTACCAAAAGAAGCCAGCCCCAGGTCTGGCAGGGCAGGGCAGGATGTGGAAAAGGATGTCTTTTCCCAAATTCCCCCAGTTCAGCTCGGAACGGTGGTGCTGGTGGGAGTCTCGGAAACACAAGAACCCTCCCCACTCCTTCCCTCTTACCTGAGCCGCCCACGTTGGACCGGAGCAGGCAAGTTCTCCGGGAGGAGGAGAAGGAGGAGATGTCGCTTTGGGAACGACCTCGGGGAGCGGGCAAGAACCAGGAGGGTAGAGGAGGTGCTCCCCCGATGCTCCCCGGCCTCTCAGCCATCGCCGTCGGGGAACGGAGAGAGGGGCGAAGGGAGGGGAGAGAAGGGGAGGGAAGGAGGAGGAGGAGGAGGGGGG
>NW_015092962.1:0-1218 GCF_001431845.1 Calidris pugnax
CATCTTGTTCCATGTGTAAGAAACGAAAACAAACACTCCACTTCAAACAAACCTCAAACCCAGAGGGAAAGCCCTTTCTGACCCATAACGGTGGAGCACACTCTCGTTCTGAGCTTTATGCAGGGTTATGACCTAAATATTCCTTAGCAAAGCTGTGTGACCTGTGCGCTGCCTCTGCCCTGGGGGAGCCCCAAACAGGACCATCCACATAATTTGCCATTTTATTGCCCAGATAAAGTTTTAAGACTCCAGAAGGGCATAGACTTTATAGCCTACACCAAAAGAGAGAGAAAAAACACAAAAGAAATGAAAAAACACAACCTAAAATTTCTAAAAAATTAGCACTACAAATATATACATAGTTCTGACACTCCTCTAAAGAATAAAATGTAAATTAAAATGTATGGAAAATTTCCACAAAAAATATTAATAATTAAAAAAATCCCTTTCCAAGATCAGGGTTTATCGTTGTGATTAGAGCTCCCCTTAGTGGGCTGCAATGGGGGCGCACCCTGGAGTGGCTCTGCCCCATCAGCAGGTGAGGGACAGAGGGATGGACACCCCTGAGAAGGCTTCCTGACCCTCAGGCAGAGGTGGTGGCAGCAGCCCAGGGCTGAGGAGAGCAGGGTGGACCTGAGGCTGCCACAGCACCAGCAGCTAGTGAGGACAGAGATGTTCCAACATCCCTCCAAAGGAGCTCAGGGCTCTTTGTCCTGCCTGAATCATGGAACGGTTTGGGTTGGAAGGGACCTTAAAGCCCACCCAGTGCCACCCCCTGCCCTGGGCAGGGACACCTCCCACCACACCAGGTTTCTCCAAGCCCCCTCCAGCCTGGCCTTGAACCCCTCCAAGGATGGGGCAGCCACAGCTTCTCTGGGAACATCCACAACTCTCTTGAGCACCTTTTCCTACCATCTATGAACACCAGCAGATGTCCCAGCGCTTGGACGCACCCTGAGGCAGCAATCATTTCAGAAAGCCCTTCTCTCAGGGGCTGCAGTGGAGGTTTGGGCTTATCACCAGCCCCAGAGGGCTCTGGAGCCACCACACAGCATATTTCATAGCATCTACCCCATTCAAAAAAGCTAGCCATACTGTCTGGCTCCTGGTGGGAATTCCCTGTGCAACTCATCCCAAGCAAAGCCACCCACATTTCTGCTGTGAGACACAAGATTAAGACTTTTTTTTGTTTTGTTTTGAAAGTCCATATTGCAAACA
>NW_015092963.1:0-2090 GCF_001431845.1 Calidris pugnax
GGGGAGACAGCAGTCCACGGTGACGTGGTGCAGGAACACCACCAGTTAAACAGAATAGCTGCTGCACACACAGATAGGTTGTATACAACGAGCCCAGGCTGACTTGAGCTTGCTCCTTTTAAATATAAAAGAGTTAAAAAAAAAAAAAAAGAGGTAAATGACTTCTTACCTGCTGAGGCTGCAGCAGAGTGTTTGTGGAGCCTGCAGGGGCTGTGCTAGCTTGGAGGGTGGACGGCTTATGGCTCTTTGGGAAGGTGGTTTTTCAGGCTCAGAGGGTGAAATGATGGATATTTAGGTATTTCTGTTCAAGCAATCCCTCTGTTTTAGTGCTGGCTGGGCAGCTGAGATCCTCCAAGTTTTAAAACAAACGCTCAGTGGAGAACCTTGTGGACCCCGAAAGGCATCAGGGGAGTGAATATATGTTCCTGGCTAATGCACCGCCCTTAGTTTAGTCGTTGTGTTCAAAATTGATGAAAAAATAGCCTCCAGCTTTTAGGGGGGATTTATTAATGTTTGAGCAATCACAGTGTCTCAGTAAAATGGCGTTCTTCGCTCGCCTGTTCAACGTCGCTTTGGTGTGACCCTGACACTACCCATGGTTGGTTTGAGGGTCAGTCCCCTGATCTTCTCCACGGGGCACAGCTTTGCAGTTCAGCTGTGCTTCCCATGTTGCATTTCAGAATAAGCTCAGGTTTGAAAGTATTTATACTTGAACTAATTGGGCAACCTGGTCTAGTTGGGGGTGTCCCTGCTGACTGCGGGGAGGTCGGACTAGATGGCCTTTGGAGGTCCCTTCCAGCCTGGGCAATTCTATGATTCTATGATTCTATGATAATTGCAAGAAAGCTTCCAAAATTTTTTCCCTCTGCTAAGCTAATGTAGTACACTCCTTCCTCGCCTTAAAAAAGGGAGTTTTCTCTAGAAACCTCCAATATTGACCTTTGCATTTGGTTCTTTGTTGCTGTTTTTGTGTGAATCGCTTAAAAGGTCCGAAATAGGCCTCTCAAATCAGAGGTGCTCTCACAGGATAGAGGCAGGACTTGATTGAACTCTGTGGAATGGACTTCCAGCTAGCAAAATTAAACCAGGTGATCACTGATGGCAAAAACAACCATTTGGTGTTGGGTTCCTCCCCACTCACTTCTCTTCAGTGTCTTCTACCTGTGGATGAAAGTGAGTTTCAGGGCCCGAAGCTCTGAATCACCGAATCACAGAATGGTTAGAGTTGGAAGGGACCTTAAAGATCACCCAGTCCCAACCCCCCTGCCCTGGGCAGGGACACCTCCCACCAGACCAGGTTGCTCCAAGCCCCATCCAGCCTGGCCTTGAACCCCTCCAGGGATGGGGAATGCGCCTTAACTAGGTTCCAGCCTTGATTCTCTTCTCCAGGTTGTCATTAAATTTTAAAATTGAAAAATGTTAAGGAATCTTTGTGCAGGGGACACTCCTCATACCATAAACTGCACCTTTTGGGTCCTGCTCTAGTGACGCTCTGAAGCTGATTCACTGAAAGGAGATGAAATGTGTCCTGGTTGGTGCCAGATGGAACAAAGCACTTGCATGGGGGGTGAGCAACTTGAAGCTGGTGAGGGGGCTGGAAAACAAATCATATGAGGAGCAGCTGAAGGAGCTGGGACTGTTTAGTTTGAGGAAGAGGAGGCTGAGGGGAGACCTCATCACTCTCTACAACTACTTGAAAGGATGCTGTAGAGAGGTTGGTGCTGGTCTCTTCTCACAGGTAATTAATGACAGAACGAGAGGGAACGGCTTCAAGCTCCAACAGGGGAGGTTTAGATTGAACATTAGGAAGGAATTTTTCACCGAAAGAGTGGTCGGGCATTGGAACAAGCTGCCCAGGGAGGGGGTGGAGTCACCATCCCTGGATGTGTTGAAGAGTCATTTAGATGTGGTGTTGGGGGATATGGTGTAGGGGAGGACTTCGTAGAGTGGGGTTGATGGTTGGACTCAATGACCCCAAGGTTCTCTTCCAACCTAGACGATTCTATGATTCTATGATTGTTTATTTTTCTCTACCCCTTCATAGCAACACCCCAGCTTTCTTTTGCTCTGGTGCAATCCTTGGAGGGTGC
>NW_015092964.1:0-854 GCF_001431845.1 Calidris pugnax
CATCCTTTGTGCCATTCCTGTCCTGGTCATTGTCCCCATCCCAGACATTGTCCCCATCCCAAAAACTGTCCCCACCCCAAATGCCACCCCTGTCCTGGTCACTGTCCCCATCCCAAATGCCACCCCCTGTCCTCTTCACTGTCCCCATCCCGGGCACCATCCCCATCCCAAAAACTGTCCCCACCCCAAATGCCACCCCTGTCCTGGTCACTGTCCCCATCCCAAATGCCACCCCCTGTCCTCTTCACTGTCCCCATCCCGGGCACCATCCCCATCCCAAAAACTGTCCCCACCCCAAATGCCACCCCTGTCCTGGTCACTGTCCCCATCCCAAATGCCACCCCCTGTCCTCTTCACTGTCCCCATCCTGGACAGTGTCCCCACCCCAAAAAATGGCACCATCCCAGGTGCCACTCCTGTCCTGGACACTGTCCCCATCCCAGGCCACATCCCCATCCTGTTCACTGTCCCCATCCTGGGCACCATCCCCATCCCAAAAACTGTCCCCATCCCAAATGCCACCCCTGTCATGGTCACTGTCCCCATCCCTGGCATTGTCCCCATCCTGGGCACCATCCCCATCCCAGACACTGTCCCCATCCCTGGTGCCACCCCTGTCCTCTTCACTGTCCCCATCCCTGGAATTGTCCCCATCCCAAAAAACTGTCCCCATCCCTGGTGCCACCGCTGTCCTGGTCACTGTCCCCATCCCAGACACTGTCCCCATCCCCAAAACTGGCACCACCTCAAAAACTGTCCCCATCCCAGGTGCCACCCCTGTCCTCTTCACTGTCCCCATCCCAGACACTGTCCCCAACCCGGACACTGTCCCCATCCCAAATGCCACCCCTGTC
>NW_015092964.1:3150-4973 GCF_001431845.1 Calidris pugnax
CCACCCCCGTCCTCGTCACTGTCCCCATCCCAAACACTGTCCCCATCCCTGGTGCCACCCCTGTCCTGGTCACTGTCCCCATCCCTGGCATTGTCCCCATCCCCAAAACTGTCCCCATCCCCATCCCAAAAACTGTCCCCATCCCAAATGCCACCCCTGTCCTGGTCACTGTCCCCATCCCTGGCATTGTCCCCATCCTGGGCACCATCTCTATCCCAAAAACTGTCCCCATCCCAGGTGCCACCCCTGTCCTCTTCACTGTCCCCATCCCTGGCATTGTCCCCATCCTGGGCACTGTCCCCATCCCAAAAACTGGCACCATCCCTGGTGCCCCCCCCGTCCTCTTCACTGTCCCCATCCCTGGAATTGTCCCCATCCCAAAAAACTGTCCCCATCCCTGGTGCCACCGCTGTCCTGGTCACTGTCCCCATCCCAGACACTGTCCCCATCCCCAAAACTGGCACCACCTCAAAAACTGTCCCCATCCCAGGTGCCACCCCTGTCCTCTTCACTGTCCCCATCCCAGACACTGTCCCCAACCCGGACACTGTCCCCATCCCAAATGCCACCCCTGTCATGGTCACTGTCCCCATCCTCGACACTGTCCCCATCCCAAATGCCACCCCTGTCATGGTCACTGTCCCCATCCCTGGTCACTGTCCCCATCCTGGGCATCGTCCCCATCCCAAAAACTGGCACCATCCCTGGTGCCACCCCTGTCCTGGGCACTGTCCCCATCCCAGACACTGTCCCCATCCCAAAAACTGTCCCCACCCCAAAAACTTGCACCATCCTTGGTGCCACCCCTGTCCTGGTCACTGTCCCCATCCCAGACATGGTCCCCACCCCAAATGCCACCCCTGTCCTCTTCACTGTCCCCATCCCTGGCATTGTCCCCATCCTGGGCACTGTCCCCATCCCAAAAACTGGCACCATCCCTGGTGCCACCCCTGTCCTGGTCACTGTCCCCATCCCAGACACTGTCCCCATCCCAAAAACTGGCACCATCCTGGACACTGTCCCCATCCCAGGTGCCACCCCTGTCCTGGTCACTGTCCCCATCCCTGGAATTGTCCCCATCCCAAAAAACTGGCACCATCCCTGGTGCCACCCCTGTCCTGGTCACTGTCCCCATCCTGGGCACCGTCCCCATCCCAAAAACTGGCACCATCCTTTGTGCCATTCCTGTCCTGGTCACTGTCCCCATCCCTGGACACTGTCCCCATCCCAAAAACTGGCACCATCCCAGGTGCCACCCCTGTCCTGGTCACTGTCCCCATCCCAAATGCCACCCCTGTTCCGGTCACTGTCCCCATCCCGGTCACTGTCCCCATCCCAAAAACCGTCCCCATCCCAAATGCAACCCCTGTCCTGGTCACTGTCCCCATCCCTGGCATTGTCCCCATCCTGGGCACCATCCCCATCCCAAAAACTGGCACCATCCCTGGTGCCACCCCTGTCCTGGTCACTGTCCCCATCCCAGACACTGTCCCCAACCTGGACACGGTCCCCATCCCAAATGTCCCCATCCTGGGTACCATCCTGTCCTGTCCTGGCCACTGTCCCCATCCTGGACACTGTCCCCATCCCAAAAACTGGCACCATCCCAGGTGCCACCCCTGTCCTGGTCACTGTCCCCATCCAGGACATCGTCCCCATCCCAAAAAAGTGTCCCCATCCCAAATGCCACCCCTGTCCTCTTCACTGTCCCCATCCCAGACACTGTCCCCATCCCTGGTGCCACCCCTGTCCTGGTCACTGTCCCCATCCCTGGCATTGTCCCCATCCTGGTCGCTGTCCCCATCCCAAAAACTGGCACCATC
>NW_015092965.1:0-1177 GCF_001431845.1 Calidris pugnax
TTTCCAATCAATTCCTCCCACAGCCCCTCCAACCTTTGACAAAGTTGCACCAAAACAAAGGGCTTTTGACTAAATATACTAAAATCACTCAAGATTGGCACCCACCTGGTTTCAGGACGGTGTCGTCGCCACGACCCAGATGGGACCCACCATCTCGGGGTTTTGAGGGACAATTTCCATCTCCTGCTGCCTCCAGCCACACTTTCTGGGCACAAACAAGGGCAGGAGGGGTTTCTCTGGCATCAACCAAGTCCAAGACATCCAAACTTGGCCAATTCTTCTTGGAAATCTCTGCTGAATCTTTTCTCCATTTCTACAGTCTCAGCGCCACAGAGGAGCTGGTCCGTGCCCATCAACGACCAATTAAAGCCAATGAAACAGGGCTTAATTGGACCTGGAGCAGAATTAGAGGGGATGAGGGTAACGAGCCTCCTAAATGAAACATCAGAAAGGGGAAAGGAAGGAAGATTTGGCGTTGCTGACCAAACCCCTCCCACAACCAGCTTTAGAGAAAACGTACCTCATGGGAGAAGAAATCCCCATTTCTGGTTAAAACCCCACACGAGGAGCTGCAGCCCCCCCCCAGGGTGAGCTCTGGGGAGGGAAGAGATTCTTTTTATTTTCCCCCACCCTGGGAGAGGCCCAGGGGCAGGAAGAAGGAAGGAAAGGCTACCCAGGAGTGGGGTTTGGGGGAGTTGGGGGGTTCTCCATGGGGGAATCACTACTCCCGGCTTCACAGGAGGCTGAGGGGCCACCATGGGGCTGCTTTTTCAGGTGTAGAAGCCTCCATCCCCTAGGAAACGGTTGTTTTGGCCTCGCAGGAGGCTGTGGGGTCACCCTGAGGATGGGTCTGGGGGAGGTTGGGGTCTTTCACCTTCCTCTGGGTCACACTGCATGGTTGTCACCAGCCGCTGGGTCACCCTGCAGGTAAAGTGTGACCAGTTCATGAATGACCTGGGACTACTCTGACCAGACAGGGCAGGAAAGATCCCAGGATTTGGGTGAATTTTACTTCTGATGAAACAGAACCAATCCCCTGGCAGCAGGAAGGCTACAGAAGACCACCAAGAAGACTGCAGTCCCAGGCTTTTTGTGGGACCACGACCCTGTGAAGGGCTTGGCATTGGCAAGGTGATGACAAACCAAAGACCGTCCCGTGAGAGCTCCAGCTCCAGCG
>NW_015092966.1:0-1494 GCF_001431845.1 Calidris pugnax
GAGGGATGTTGGAACATCTCTGTCCTCACTAGCTGCTGGTGCTGTGGCAGCCTCAGGTCCACCCTGCTCTCCTCAGCCCTGGGCTGCTGCCACCACCTCTGCCTGAGGGTCAGGAAGCCTTCTCAGGGGTGTCCATCCCTCTGTCCCTCACCTGCTGATGGGGCAGAGCCACTCCAGGGTGCGCCCCCATTGCAGCCCACTAAGGGGAGCTCTAATCACAACGATAAACCCTGATCTTGGAAAGGGATTTTTTTAATTATTAATATTTTTTGTGGAAATTTTCCATACATTTTAATTTACATTTTATTCTTTAGAGGAGTGTCAGAACTATGTATATATTTGTAGTGCTAATTTTTTAGAAATTTTAGGTTGTGTTTTTTCATTTCTTTTGTGTTTTTTCTCTCTCTTTTGGTGTAGGCTATAAAGTCTATGCCCTTCTGGAGTCTTAAAACTTTATCTGGGCAATAAAATGGCAAATTATGTGGATGGTCCTGTTTGGGGCTCCCCCAGGGCAGAGGCAGCGCACAGGTCACACAGCTTTGCTAAGGAATATTTAGGTCATAACCCTGCATAAAGCTCAGAACGAGAGTGTGCTCCACCGTTATGGGTCAGAAAGGGCTTTCCCTCTGGGTTTGAGGTTTGTTTGAAGTGGAGTGTTTGTTTTCGTTTCTTACACATGGAACAAGATGCAACTTGGCTTCTGGTATTAGAAATATTTTTATTCATATATGTGTGTGTATATATATATAACAACTATAGTTTTAACATGATATTGAAAAGTTTTCCAGCATATTAAAAATATAAGTAGGAAGAAATAGAGCAAAGGCTGACTGTTCATAAGCTCTTTCTGACCATGAAGGTCTATGGGGTGTCCACCAAACAGGGTCCTTCCCCCAGTGAGTAACTAGAGCCCTCAATACACATGGAAATGTTTTTAAAATTTGGAAGCCAGGGAAGTGTAGCCACTGAAGGACATGAGCTTCTTGGAGATGGAAATGCTGTATTTTAGGGGTTGCATTTTTACTCCACACGTGTGTTCCCAGAGAGCAATTTAGAAGCAGTGTTGGGTTTATTCTGGTTTCATACTGGGAATTCTTCTGAGGCTGCTTCCCCACGTTTCTGCTCTGTGGACCCACAGCAGCCCCAATGACAGAACCAGCTCATGGCATCTCCTGCAGCCCCCGTGGGACCTCTTTGGAGCTGAAGGACCAGCCCGGAGCAGCATTTGAGCATCGCTTTAAGTTCTCTGCTCCCACCAGCAGCTGGATGCCTTGCCCTGAGAGCCAGGGGCCACGCAGTGTGGGCTCAAGTGGGCTGGAAAGGGGCCAGCCTGACCTCTGAGGGTAGGAAACCTGATTAAAAACGATGGAGAGCACAAACCCAACCCAGCTTTCCTCAAACAACATTTTCTCTCACGTTTTAATTATTGGGAACAGAGAGAAGGGAAGCCTCATATTCCCCCCCAAACCTCAAAATTCCCTTTAATGCACTTCC
>NW_015092967.1:0-1824 GCF_001431845.1 Calidris pugnax
AATAATCTTTTGTTCTCACAACTCCCTCAAAATCTCACGTTTTCCCCCCAGTTATCACTTTTTTTCTCGTGACCCAAAAATCCCACTTTTCCCCTCAAATCTCCCCCTAAAAACCCCTTTCCCTTCAAAAGCGCTCCCTCAAAACTCCACTTTCTCCCCTTAAAATTCACTTTTCCCTCAGAACCGCCCCCAAAACCCACTTTTTCCCCTCAAAACCTCCCCTAAACCCTACAAACCCCAAAAACCTGTTCTTTTCACTGAAATCCTACTTTATCCCCCCAAAATTATCACTTTTCCCCTCAGAATGGCCCCCAAAATCCCCTTTTTCCTTCAAAACTCCTCCCAAATCCCAAAATTCTGTTCTTTTCACTGAAATCCTACTTCCCCTCAAAATTATCCTTTTCTCCCTCATAATGGCTCCAAAACCCCCCTTTTCCTTCAAAACTCCTCCCAAACCCCGCTTTTTGCCTCAAAATTACTATAAAATGCCCGTTTTCCACTCAAAACTCCCCCCAAACCCCACTTTTTCCCTCATAACAACCCTAAAAAGCTCTTTATTTCTCTCAAAACTCCTTCTCCTCTAGAAAAACACCACTTTTTCTCTCGCAACTCCCCCAAACTCCCCTTTTTCCGCTCATAAACCCCCCCAAACCCCACTTTTCCCCTCAGAATTTCCTCAAATCCCCACTTTTCCCCCCTCAACCCCCCAAAATAACCATTTTCCCTTCAAAATTCCTGACTTTTTCCCTCCCAATCATCACTTTTGCTTCATAATGACCCAAAACCACTTTTTCCCCTCAAAATGCACTTTTTCCCTTACAAATACCCTAAAGCCCCACCTTTTTTCCCCTCAAATATCCCTCCAAACCCTACTTTTTTCACTCAAAACCTACTTTTTCCTCAAAATCATCAATTTTTCCCCCATAACGCCCCCAAAATACTTTTTTTTTCTCAAAACTCTTCCCAAACCCCATTTTTTTGCTTGTAAATACCTTAAAATGCCTATTTTCCCCTCATGGAAAACCCCACATTTTCCCTAAGAACAACCCCCAAAATCTCTTTTTTTTCACTCAAATCCTACTTTTTCCCCTCAAAATCGTCACTTTTTCCCTCATAACGGCCCCAAAAAAGCTCTTTTTCCCTCAAAACTCCTCCCAAACCCCACTTTTTCCCTCACAATTGCGCAAAAAACCCCACTGTTTCATCTCCAAACGCCCCCAAAACGCTTTTTCCTGAAGAAAAAAAAACCCTTTTCCTCTCACAACCCCCAAAACTTGCTTTTTTTCCCTCATAAATCCCCCAAAACAGCTTTTTCTCCTCAAAATTCTCCCAAACCCTTTTTCCCCTCAGAACCCCCCCAAAAACCCCTTTTTCTCTCACGATTCCCCCCAAAACCCACTTTTTCCCCTCAAAACTCCCCCCAAACCCCACTTTTTCCCTCTCAAACCCCCAAAACGATCACTTTTTCCCTCAAAACCCCCTTTTTCTCCTCAAAACCTTCGCTCCTCCCTGTTCACTTTTTCCCTCAAAACCCCCTT
Organism: Calidris pugnax; assembly: GCF_001431845.1. Classification (NCBI taxonomy): domain Eukaryota; kingdom Metazoa; phylum Chordata; class Aves; order Charadriiformes; family Scolopacidae; genus Calidris; species Calidris pugnax. Next base: position 1,539 of record NW_015092967.1, read on the forward strand.
TTTCTCCTCAAAACCTTCGCTCCTCCCTCCCCACCCCCCAAAGTTTTCCCTTAAAACTCCACTTTTTCCCTCATAAACCCCCGGTTTTTCTTCCTTAAAAAAACTCCCAAAACTCACCTTTTTTCTTTTTTTTTGGCCAAATCCGACTTTTTCCTCATAACGGCCCCAAAAAGCTCCTTTTTCCCCTCAAAACTCCAAACCCCGCTTTTATCCCTCACAAAACCCCCCTTTTCCCCTCACCCCCCCCCAAGCCCTTCCCCCGCGCAAAACCCCCTTTTCCCCTCAA
>NW_015092967.1:1911-4451 GCF_001431845.1 Calidris pugnax
CCGTCGGCCAACGGCCACCAACGGTCGCCAACGGCCACCAACGGTCGCCAACGGCCGCCACGTCCCCCCCCGGGCCCTCACCGGCTGCGCTGGAGCCCGAACCGGGACCGATTCCCGTTCTCTGTCCGTTACCGCCGCGGCCCACACTCCGGACGCGAAAACGCCAGGCGACGCCACGCGCCCCCGCCTCCTCTTCCGGCCGGCACCTCCCTCCCTCCCTCCCCGCAGCGCGCAGGGGACGACGGGAGTTGTAGTTCGCGCCCCCCTCACCCACAACGGGCTCCTATGGCCGGTGGGACTACAACTCCCAGCGTGCCTCGCGCGCGGCCGCCATCTTCTGGCCGCCGGCTGGCTCCTCTGGCGCGGGGGGACGACGGGAAATGGAGTCCGCCGGTGGGAGGGAAGCGTGGGGGGGAAGGCGGGGCGGGACTACAACTCCCGGCGTGCCCCGCGCGCCGCCGCCATCTTGTGAGGGGGCCTGAGGAGCCGTGTGGGGCTCGGGGCCTATGGAAGGGCGGGGATGCCTATATATCTCCTATAGAAAAGCGTATTTTTAAGGAAAACGCCTTTAATATTCGTCTTTTATAGGGGAACGGCCTTAAATATGCTTTTATCTAGGATCTATGCTCTTAGCTCTGCTCTTTTATAGGCGATATACCCTTAAATCCCCCTTTCTATAGGGGAAAGGCCCTTAAATCCCCCTTTCTATAGGGGATGTGCCCTTATCTCTGCACCCTTATAGGACATATACTCTTAAATCCCATTTTCCATAGGGAACATGCCCTTAAATCTGCTATTTTATAGGGGAAATGGCCGGAAATCCCATTTTCTATAGGGTACGTGGCCACAATTTTGCTGCCCTATAGGGGAACTCCCCCCCTCAAATCTGCTTTTCTATAGGGGATAGACCCTTAACTCCCCCCGCCCCTCCATAGGGGACACCAAAGGCCCCTTCTCCCAGTGCCGACCAGTAAAGGGGGGGGGGTTTGGTGCTGGGACCTATGGGCTGAGGGTGCAATCCCTATAGAAAAGGGGATTTAGGGGGGGTTCCCCTATAGAAAACGGATTTAAGGCCATTTCCCCTATAGAAAGTCTATTTAAGGGTATATCCCCTATAGAAAAGCGGATTTAAGTGCGTTTCCCCTATAGAAAAGGGAATTGAAGGGCATTTCGCCTATAGAAAGGGGGATTTAAGGGTGTTTCCCCTATAGAAAAAACAGAATTAAGGGTAAATCCCCTCTAGAAAAACTTATTTAAGGGCATTTTCCCTATGGAAAAGGAGCTTTAGGCGTCTTTCCCCTATAGGAAAGCTTATTTAAAGTATATTCCCTATAGAAAAGCAGGTTTAAGGGCCTTTCCCCTATGGAAAAGCAAATTTAAGGGCCATTCCCTATGGAAACACAGATTGGAATGTATATCCCCTATAGAAAAGCTTATTGAAGGGCATTTCCCCTACAGAAAGGGGGATTTAAGGACCTCTCCTCTATAGAAAAGCGGATTTAAGGGCCTTTTCCTATAGAAAAGGGGATTTAGGGGTCTATCCCCTATAGAAAGCCTACTTAAGGGCATTTCCCCTATAGAAAAGAGGATTTAAGGGGTTTTCTCCTATAGAAAGGGGGATTTCAGGGTCTATCCCCTATAGAAAGGTTTATTTAAGGCCCGTTCCCCTATAGAAAAGAGGATTTAAGGGCCTTTCCCCTATAGAAAGGGGGATCCCAGCCCCTGTCCCCTATAGCGAGGGGGCTTTAGGGGTCCATCCCCTATAGAAAGGGGGATTTATGGGTCTATCCCCTATAGAAAGGGGCATCCCAGGCCCTTTCCCCTATAGAAAAGGGGCTTTAGGGGTCTATCCCCTATAGGAAGGGGGATCCCAGGCCCTTTACCCTATAGAAAAGGGGGGTTAGGGGTCCATCCCCTATAGAAAGGGGCATCCCAGGCCCTTTCCCCCATAGAAAGGGGCCTTTAGGGGCCCATCCCCTATAGAAAGGGGGACTCCAGGCCCTTTCCCCTATAGAAAAGGGGCTTTAGGGGTCCATCCCCTATAGAAAGGGGGACTCCAGGCCCTTTTCCCTATAGAAAAGGGGCTTTAGGGGTCTATCCCCTATAGGAAGGGGTCTCTCCCCTATAGAAAGGGGCATCCCAGGCCCTTTCCCCTATAGAAAAGGGGCCTTTAGGGGTCCATCCCCTATAGAAAGGGGCATCCCAGGCCCTTTCCCCTATAGAAAAGGGGCCTTTAGGGGTCCATCCCCTATAGAAAGGGGCATCCCAGGCCCTTTCCCCTATAGAAAAGGGGCCTTTAGGGGTCCATCCCCTATAGAAAGGGGCATCCCAGGCCCTTTCCCCTATAGAAAAGGGGCCTTTAGGGGTCCATCCCCTATAGAAAGGGGCATCCCAGGCCCTTTCCCCTATAGAAAAGGGGCCTTTAGGGGTCCATCCCCTATAGAAAGGGGCATCCCAGGCCCTTTCCCCTATAGAAAAGGGGCCTTTAAGGGCCTTTCCCCTATAGAAAGAGGCATCCCAGCCCCTGTCCCCTATAGAAA
>NW_015092968.1:0-4903 GCF_001431845.1 Calidris pugnax
AGTGAAATTACATTTTCTTCACCAGAGGTTCACAGAAAACTTAGTGCAAAACCCCCTGCTTTCTGGATGTTTCCTGTGGAAACATCTGTGCAAAGGCATTTGCCAACATACAGACAGAGCCCCAAAGACATCTAAGGTGAGAAGATGCAAGTGTAAATCCATCATCCCTCTGCCATACAGGTCAAGCAGCCCTAGAAGCAGCCCCATGAATTTAACCTCACCAGTTCATCCTGGTTGTCAATGATCACCAGGTCTGAATTCATCTCAGTACATTCTTTCCGGGAGGCATTCCAGTCTTTTAGTTCTTGTCCTTGAGCAAAGAAGTAGCATTTTCCCCCGTGTCTTTTCCAGGCTGGGGGGCAGCCTGCAGGAGGGAAGAAGAGGTGGGGAAAAATCCATGTTCACATGAAGAAAAGGATGTCATTACAAAAGAAGTTAAGAGAGTAAATTACAGCCCAAACAGTACCTGTGTGGCTCTGCTTGCCATTTTCACCAGACCACCAGGGATCCAAGCCAGTGTCTGCAGAAAATACCAGTCCAAGAGTCACTAAGCATGAGCCATAGACGTAGAAGCACAGATAACATGATCCACCCTTTAAAATCTTTAAAAATCTTTGCTCAGGAGGTAAAGAGAAATCACCAGGGCAAGAAGCAGATTTCCAGTCTCAAACGTCTTATTTTGCCTGCTGCAAAATGTTACAAAAGTGACACTATTGAATGAAAAAAAAGTTTCTTTCCATTGCCTTGAGGTTTATTGGGAGGAAGAGAGAATGGGATCTGGAAAGGGTGATACGACTCAGGGAGATAGGGACTAGGTGATATAATTTTGTTGATTATCCAGCAGTTCCCAAACAGCAACAGGGAATTGACCTCAGTTAAAATGCTAAGAATGGAGAGGGTTTTGAAAAGCAGTACATCCACACTGATCCATTACCTTATGCTGTGATACCACAAGGATTGTTCTATTCCTGCCCATTCACCGACCCACGGGCTCCTCTACACTAGCGTGAGAGTAATCAGTTCTCCCCTCTGAAACAGTAATGCAGTGCTGACCAAGCACTACTTTTGCAGAAGATGAAAATGTGAAACATCTCTGGTCTTGAGAGCTCTTCTGGTGAGTAGACAGGATAAGGTTATTTATTCCTGAGATGTCTGATTTTTAGGTCTGGTTGTTGTTTTTTTTTTTCTTCTGAACATAATCTAGACACCTTCCCCCATGCTTAAATGACAATCTTACAGGCTTCTGGAAACTCTCTTTTGAATGACAGAGGGTTACCTACCCCTTCTGAACAAAATCTAGACACCTTCCCCCACGCTCAAATGACAATCTTACAGGCTTCTGGAGAGTCTCTTTTGAATGACAGAGGGTTACCTACCCAGTGCCTCTTCAGAGGTATTGGAGATCTTTTTTGATTCAGGTGAGCTGCTTGCAGTTGAATAGCCTGGAAATAAGAGCAGAATTTCTGATTTGAATATCTGACCATTTTGGCATACGCTGTCAGAGCTCTTCTGGACCTCTTTGACCCCTACCATCATCCCATACAGAATGCCTACTCCTCACATTGTTGCTCCTTCATTGGAAAAAAAGACCCAAACCTGTAGCAGCGGTAAATGCACTGTATGCATGGTACATGTACAGTATTTGTATTAGTACAGTACGTACTGTATAATGTAAACACATAATGATAGCAATAAGAAACAAGAGCCTTCTTTGGGAGATGAATGCTCAAACCAACCTGTTCTTGGTTAAGCGTGCTCCCTGCACCTGGGATATGGAACACCCAGGCTGAAGTACAGGTACCCCAAACCTGTAGTACCATACAGTAGTAGCAGTAGCAGCGGTAAATGCACTGTGTGCATGGTATATGTACAGTATTTGTATTAGTACAGTACGTACTGTATAATGTAAACACATAATGATAGCAATAAGAAACAAGAGCCTTCTTTGGGAGATGAATGCTCAAACCAACCTGTTCTTGGTTAAGCGTGCTCCCTGCACCTGGGATATGGAACACCCAGGCTGAAGTACAGGTAAGGAGGAGAATGTCTGGAGAGCAGCCCTGAGGAGAAGGACTTGGGAGAGCTCATGGATGAGAAGGTCAACATGAGCTGGCAGCATGCACTGGCAGCCCAGAAAGCCAACCCCATCCTGGGCTGCATCAAGAGAAGTGTGGCCAGCAGGTCGTGGGAGGTGATTCTAACCCTCTACTCTGCTCTGGTGAGACCCCACCTGGAATACTCAGTCCAGCTCTGGAGTCCTCAACACAGGAAGGACATGGACCTGTTGGAACGAGTCCAGAGGAGGGCCACGAAGACGATCAGAGGGCTGGAGCACCTCTCCTATGAAGACAGGCTGAGAGAGCTGGGAGCAGGGAGGTGATTCTAACCCTCTAATCTGCTCTGGTGAGACCCCACCTGGAGTACTCAGTCCAGCTCTGTAGTCCTCAGCACAGGAAGGACATGGACCTGTTGGAACGAGTCCGGAGGAGGGCCACGAAGACGATCAGAGGGCTGGAGCACCTCTCCTATGAAGACAGGCTGAGAGAGCTGGGAGTGTTCAGCCTGGAGAAGAGAAGGCTCCAGGGAGACCTTAGAGCAGCCTTCCATTATGCAAAGGGGGCCTACAGAAGAGCTGGGGAGGGACTCTTTTTCAGGGACAGTAGCGACAGGACGAGGTGCAACTGTTTTAAACTGAAAGAGGAGAGATTTAGGTTAGATACCAGAAAGAAATTCTTTCCTGTGAGGGTGGTGAGGCACTGGAACAGGTTGCCCAGAGAAGCTGTGGCTGCCCCATCCCTGGAGGGGTTCAAGGCCAGGCTGGATGGGGCTTTGAGCAACCTGGTCTGGTGGGAGGTGTCCCTGCCCATGGCAGGGGGGTTGGAACTCGATGATCTTTAAGGTCCCTTCCAACTCTAACCATTCCATGATTCTAAGATTTTAGGTTTTGAAGCAGATATCCCAAAGAAGCCTTTCTTCTGACACAGTGATTGTGAGGGATTTGTGCTTCACAAATGTGTTTCTAAATGCCAGAAATAAGGACCGTGGAGAGAAGCCTACAACTTTATTATCTGATGACTAGGTAGACTGCACAAATTTATCACAGAGAGAAAGGGAAAGAAGAGTTTTGAGAGGGTGAAGAAAATAGCTGAGGCCTCAGATGGACTGAACTTATGCTTAGTTTCCTGCAGAACCTCATGTGATATGAATGGATTTTTCACGTCTTCTCAGGTCTTTGGTTTTATCAGTTTAGAGACTCCTAAAAGAGTTTAGATCCTGTTGAAAGTACGGAGTTCAGGCATCCCTCAGAGTTAGTTAGGCTAAAGAAGGATGAGGTTGTTCCAGCTGGGTCTTTGTAACAGTAAGAAAATCATTATATTCTTCTGTGCTTAGGAAACCTCAGCTTTAAAGGCACAGTTGCCCATTGCGTGGATGGGTATTATTCCTTCAACTGTCTGGGAGTTACTAAATTGTCTATAACAAAGTTTAAGGAGGCATTTTTGAGGTCATTTGAAGCTGAACAATGAAGGGAGTGATAATAACAGTCAAGAAACATTAAACTAAAAATTGTATGCATAGAGTTCTTACACTTGAAGCCAAGATTGATAAGTTCTTTTTAAAGAGGAATATATAAAATGAGAAAAAAGATTGAATTATAGGAAGTGGTAGTGAAAGGATGGGTTAGTAGCCCAGAGCATCCAGACTGCAACTGTCAACAAGGGAGGTGGCAATCCTGAGCTCTTCCATGGGTTAGAACCACCTTCCTAGTACCCATGCAATCCTTATAGATGCGAGACCCTATAATGCAGTAGGAATGATACCTTGGAAAGGGATTCATCCCACCGGATTTGTAGTCATCACTATGCTGACAAGAAGTAACTATTGTGTTTGAGAGATGAGCACCTCTGTTAGAGAGAATCCATTTTTGCCTTGTACACACCTCTGGCAAAACTAAGCAATTTCATCCTAAACTTGGCATCTCTTCTTCCAGTACATTTTCTGTAGCCAAATTTTTATGGACAAGAATTCTGAGGAGCATTTGTGCCCTGACTGAATATCTTATTCCAAGAAGGTATTCCATTTTCAGAGAGTGCCGCAGACATTAATTTCTTCCTCAAGAAACAAAGGATACTGGCAAAGCAAAGGTTTTTGGGAAAGAGAATACCTTTCACTAGACACACTTTTGCCTGTTGCGACAAACAACCTGGCCTGCCTTTAACATGTGGGGATTTTCTCTACCAACTCCATCTCAGGGAGTTCTTCACAACTGAAATGAACACTAAAAGTCACTAAAAATTGTTTCAGTTTAATCTATAGACCATCACGGTTTGCTGAAACCCTCCTGCCAAGCATGTCCAGAAGGATTTCAAGGACCTCCAGAGACTCCAATGTGAGCAGTGAATTACTTCAGTGTTGAGTATTCTACTGAATCATTTAATGTAGTACTTGAAGGGATATTTCAGCCAGCAGGGGTATATGTAGTTGCCAGCCAAGAAAATGCTGTATTTTCTTTCTGATCGTCACAGGCTAAACCTTGCTTTCCTTGCCTTTCACTGAATCCCTAGAGCAAGAAGGGAAAATAAAAAAGAAAAAGCAGTTTGAAATGGTATGCTTTTCATGCATTTATATGCTTATGTCTTGAGGCTGGATATCACCTCATGAACTGCAGAGCTATTTCTTTACCTCCTAGCAGATAAATTTTCTCACAAGAAAAAAGAAAATAATATGACACTATTATAAAAATAATAAAAAATTCTGGTCAGGTTCCACTGGCTACAATTGTTGTCATTTTCATGAACAGAAATGGAAGATGCCTTCTGGCCTGCAGAGCTCTTGTATGATGAAGCAATATCAAAGAGGTTCATTGAATGAAACTGTTCATCAACAACAGTTTTGTTGGCAAAAC
>NW_015092969.1:0-1178 GCF_001431845.1 Calidris pugnax
GCGGCCCCCGCCAGGTAGAAGGACTCCCCCAAAGCCCCCAGCAGCAACGCGTGCCCCCCCGGCCTCAGCAGGGACCCCACGTGGGTCAGAGCCCGGGCGAAGGCGTCGAAATCGGGGCTGACGGCCTCCAGGCAGAAGGCGGAGAGCAGCGCGTCGGCCGGGGGGCTCAGGGGGGCTCCCAAGGGGTCCGGCCGGTGCACGTCGATGGGGAGGATGCGCCGCAGGCGACCCCGCAGCCGGCGCTCCTTCTCCTGCCACGGCTCCCTGCGGGGATGGGGGGGTGTCAGCGGGGGCAGGAGCCCATGGGGAGTTGGAGGGATCCCCCAGGGGTGGGAATGGGGTCCTGCAGGGATCGACCCAGCATCCACAGGGAGGTGGGGGTGGGATCCACCCAGCACCCACAGGGAGGTGGGGATGGGATCCTGCAGGGATGAGGCCAAAGTCTGCATGGATGTGGGGACAGGATCCCACAGGGATCAACCCAGAAACACAGGGATGTGGGAATGGGATCCACCCAGCACCCACAGGGATATGGGGATGGGATTCTGCAGGGATGAGGCCAAAGTCTGCAGGGACGTGGGGACAAGATCCCACAGGGATCAACCCAGAAACACAGGGATGTGGGGACAGGATCCTACAGGGATGTGGGAATGGGATCCACCCAGCACCCACAGGGATGTGGGGACGGGATCCTGCAGGGATGAGCCCAGCACCCCCAGGGACATGGGGAAATGGTGCCATGGGCAGTTGGGGCTGGGATCCTGCAGGAAGCAACCGGACATCCCCGGGGACACAGATGGGATGTGGCATGGATCGGGGGATCCCGGTATATACGGCATCTGCAGGGACATGGGAGAGCATGCCACAGGGATCAACCCAGCACCCCCAGGGAGATGGGGGCAGGATCCTGCAGGGATCAATCCAGCACCCAGAGGGGCAGGATCCTGCAGGGATCAACCCAACACGCACAGGGACATGGGGCTGGGATCCTGCAGGGATCAGCCCAGCATCCTCAGGGATGTGGGGCTGTGATCCCAAGGGATTTGGGGACACGATCCTGTAGGGATCAGCCCAGCATGCACAGGGATGGGGAACTACGATCCCATGGGATGTGGGGGACACGATCCTGTAGGGATCCACCCAGCATCCGCAGGGACATGGGGCTGTGATCCCATGGG
>NW_015092970.1:0-1085 GCF_001431845.1 Calidris pugnax
AAATTTCAAATTTAAATTTCAAATTTTTGAAATTTCAATTTCGAAATTTCGATATTTCACTACCTCACACAACCTTCGGAGCATCTAAGAGTATCTAAACTGACATTTAAAACCCCTCCAAAGCCCAAATTTCACCTCAAATTTAAAATTTTTACGATTTAAAAAGAGTTCTCCAAATTTAACATTCATCCCATTTTAAATTTTTAATTAAAATTTTAAAAAGGACAAAGATTCGAAGCGCCGCCACAGAAATGTTTTGAGATTCGGCATTGGATCGAGATTCAGCATTTTAAGGGTCAGTTCAAGTTCAAGTTTGAATTTTATTTGTTTAAAAATCAAGCAATTTTAAATAAAATAATTAAAATTTAGCAAATTAAAGAAGTTTTAGAAGTTTTGAAGAAATTCGGGGCCGTTTTGAGCCCGTTTTTAAGGGTTATAACCTCAATTTTTGAGTGAATTTTCAACCACAATCACAATTACAAATTTTAATTTAATGCACTTAAATATTAATTTGTCTTTTTTCGTCCTTAAAAAATTTCAAATTTGAGAGATTTTGGGCCTTTTGAGGCAATTTGGGGTTAAAAATGCATTTTTGGGAGGATTTGGGGCCTCGTTTTGAGCCAAATTCATTTTGGGGTTAAATCGGGCACTTGAGGAGTCTTTTATTAACAAAAAAAAAAAGAAAATTTAGGGGGATTTGAAATGATATTTTAAATATTTGGGGTTATTTTGGGGCAATTTTGAGGAATTTTGGGGCAATTTTGGGGAATTTAAGTGAAATCTGTTCGATTTTGGAGAGCATTTGGTGCTATTTTGATCTATTTTAGGGCATTTTTGCCCCACTCTGAGGACAATTCTGATGCCATTTTGAGCTATTTTGGGCAAATTTGGGCTATTTTGGGCAAATTTGGGTTATTTTGCAGGACAATTCCTGCTATTTGGCAAATTTACCCTCATTTTTAGCTATTTTAGACGATATCGCTATTTCTCTTTTGGGTCATTTCTTCATTATTCGTCGATTTTGGAGAGATTTTGTCACCAGTTTTAACTATTTTGGGATCGTTTTGAGCCATTTTGGGAAACTT
>NW_015092971.1:0-1472 GCF_001431845.1 Calidris pugnax
ACGGTCGGCGAGACACCGGGGGGCTGCCCGGTGAGACCCCCGGCACCCGAAAGGTGCCCACGGGCAGTTTGGTGCCGGTAAATGACCTTCCTCATCCTCTTCCTCCTCCTCTTCCTCCCTGACTCCGTACCGGGGCGTCTCCGGAGCCGGCTCCGGTGTCAATAAAGGTGTTTTCCGCCCGGTGCCGGTGCGGGATGTGGGTGCCCTGTGTCCCCCCCGGTACCGGGACCCGGTATCAGTGTCTGTGCCCGGTGGTAGAGCCCGGTACCGGTATCTGGTGGCAGTTCCTTGTCCCGGTGCCGGTCCCCGGTACCGGTCCCCGGTGGTGGTGGCAGTGCCCTGTCCCGGTCCCCAATCCCGGTGCCAGTCCCTGATGCCAGTCCCTGTCCCGGTGCCGGTCCCCGGTCCCTGTCCCGGTGCCATGGCAGTGCCCGATCCCGGTGCTGGGCCCCGATCCCAGTGCCGGTCCCTGTCCCGGTGCTCATCCCCGGTGGCAGTTCCTTGTCCCGGTGCCGGTCCCAGTTCCCGGTGCTGGTGCCAGTCCCTGGTACTGGTCCCCAGTGGTGGTGGCAGTGCCCTGTCCCGGTGCCGGTCCCCAGTGACGGTCCCAGTTCCCGGTGGCAGTGTCCTGTCCCCATTCCGGTCACTGCTGGTGGTCCCTGTCCCGGTCTTTCTCCCGGTTCTGGTTCCCAGTGACAGTCTCCTGTCCCGGTGGCAGTGCCCTGTCCCAGTCCCGGTCCCTGTCCCAGTCCTGGTCCTGATTCCCAGTGACGGTGTCCTGTCCCGGTCACTATCCCAGTCCCTGGTGCTGGTCCCCGGTGCCGGTCCCGGTTCCCGGTGGCCGTGCCCTGCCCTGTCCCGGTCCCTGTCCTGTCCCTGTCCCGGTGCTTGTCCCCGGTGGGTGTGTCCTGTCCCGGTCCTGGTGCCGGTGGCAGTGCCTTGTCCTGGTCCCTGTCCTGGTGCCGGTCCCGGTGCTGGTCCCCGGTGGCAGTGCCCTGTCCTGTCCCGGTCACTATCCCGGTCCCTGGTGCTGGTCCCCGGTGCTGGTCCCGGTTCCCAGTGGCCAGTGCCCTGTCCTGGCGCCGGTTCCCGGTGGCAGTGTCCTATCCTGTCCCGGTCCCTGGTGCTGGTCCCTGGTGCTGGTCCCGGTTCCCAGTGACAGTGCCCCGTCCCGGTCCTGGTCCCGGTGGCAGTGCCCCGTCCCGGTGGCAGTGTCCCGGTGCCGGTCCCCGGTGGCAGTACCCTGTCCCGGTCCCTGTCCCGGTGCTGGTCCCAGTGCCGGTTCCCAGTGCCCGGTCCCGGTGCCGGTTCCCGGTGGCAGTGCCCTGTCCCGGTGCGTGTCCCGGTCCCGGTGCGTGTCCTGGTGCCGGTCCCTGTCCCGGTGCTCGTCCCCGGTGGCAGTGCCGTGTCCCGGTCTGTGTCCCGGTGCCGGTACGTGTCCCTGGTCACTGTCCCCGTCCCGGTGCGTGTCC
>NW_015092972.1:0-1520 GCF_001431845.1 Calidris pugnax
AGAGAAAGAAAGAGAGAGAGAAAGAGAAATCAATTTATCAATCAATCAATCTGTGTTTTTCTGGCCTTACACACCCCGTCCTGTCACACAGCCCCATCTCCTCCTGCTTCTCCCCATAGAAGTAGCTCTTCCACATTTTGGTATTAAGTTCCCATTTAAGGCATCCAGTGACCCAAACATGCTGCGAAGGAGGGGTCTTCCCAGCCAAGACCACCTGGAGGGACTGGGCTGGAGGTATTGGTGGGAGGCAGTGCAGTGAGAGATCCTGGCACTGAGGCTCTGTCTCGTATCGGCCCCTTGGGGTCACCTGGTTTCAGTCACCCCATGGTCACCCTCCGAGCGCTCGGCCTCCCTGGAGCCATCCGTGCTCCTCATCGCGGGAGGAAGGCTGGATTTAAAAATCCCATAGGCTGGAAAAGCCAAGTGTGCTTCTCCGAGCTCCCAGCCAAGCCTTTCTGATAACCACAGCCCGGGAGGGCTGTAATTTCTTGGGTTTATATATAGAGGAGACAAGGCCGTGCCACAGACAAGGACTATATAAAGGGGCCGCCCTGCCCCGCTGCCCCAGCCAGGCTGGTGGAGCAGAAGAGTCGTGGGGTGCCCCTCTCTGTGGCCATGGACACCTCTTACCCGCGGGAGGACTACCTGCCCACGCCGTCCCACAAGCGGGACCCGTCTCCCGCCACCCTCGTCCCCCCAGCGCCCCGTGACCACCTCGTCTGGTCCATCTTCAACACCATCTACATGAACTTCTGCTGTCTCGGCTTCGTGGCTCTCGCCTTCTCCGTCAAGGTATGGAGTGGGGCCATGGGGGGTGGGACTGAACACTTGGGGTCACCTGGGACCTTCCCCGTGGTGATGCCAAGGGATGGACTTCCCAAGTAGGCACCGAGCATCTGAAAGAACCACCTGGGGGGGCTGGGGTAGGGGATGAGAGACCAACACCCTCAAGAGGCTGGTTGCAGGTGACACCATCCCCAGGTAAAGCCCCCACACTTTCCCTGCCACCCATTGATAAGGCTGAGAGATGCCCCCCCCAGACAGTCACAGCCTCCTGCCACCACAGGAGGACCAACCCCTTCTTCCTACAAGGTGCTGGGGGGCCATGATGACCCCATCCCCTCCACCTGCCCTCTGCCAGGAGCAGCCCCGGCTGGATGGATGGGGCAAAGTGGGGGATAAGGCTGAGAGACGCCCCCCGACAGCCACAGCCTCCTGCCACCACAGGAGGACCAACCCCTTCTTCCTAGAAGGTGCTGGGGGGCCATGATGACCCCATCCCCTCCACCTGCCCTCTGCCAGGAGCAGCCCCGGCTGGATGGATGGGGCAAAGTGGGGGCTGGAGCCCCCCAGGCTCCAAAAGATGCAGGAGAGAAAGTCCCCATAGCAAAGAAAGTGGGGGGGCTGAGGGGGGCAGCAGCGCATGGAGCTGTGGGGCAGCCCGGGGTGGATGGGCAGGGGACTAAACTTGGGGCTGGGAGGGTGCCGAAGCCAGGTAGCTGGGCTGGGAGGGGGCACGG
>NW_015092973.1:0-1201 GCF_001431845.1 Calidris pugnax
AACACCAATGTCATCAGCAGTTCCTGGGGATTCCTCTAAGGTCTGTGGGACAGACAGGTAGACAGAGGTCAGTTCACTTGAAGCGTAACGTCCTCTGAGAAGCCCCCTGGATTCAGCTTTGGGATAGGCTTCCTTGAACCGAGGTCCCTGTATCCATTCCTCATGTTGAGGGGCATCTCAAAGAGGTGCAGAGCAGGAGACACCCCGCAGGGATGAGGTGTTGCCAGTCTCTGGGACTGGCCACAGGAGGCCAGGGAGTCTGCTTCAAGGCCTCTGCTTGTTCCAGGGAAGGAGTTGTGGCTCTGAACACCCCTGTCAGAGCTCTGACATTGCTGTGTGTGACGCCAGGAACAGCCCCCATCATCCCAAAGACATCTCTCTCCCTTGCCCTCTCTCACCTCTCTCACCAGACCAGCCTGGCTGAACAGAGAGCTCTGGTCACAACTCAGGGAGAAAAGGAGAGTTTATGGCCTTTGGAAGAAGGGACAGGGCACTCGTGGGGACTACAAAGATCTTGTGATGCTCTGTGGGGAGAAAATTAGCTTGGCCAAAATGCCATTAGAACTTAATCTGGCTTTGGATGTTAGAGGAAAAGAAAAAGTGTTTCTAGAAGCACATCAACAATACAAGGAGGGCAAGGGAGAATCTCCTTCCATTATTAGATAGTGTGGAGAAAAGTAGTGACCACGGATGAGAAAAATTTGGAGGTACTTAATGCCTATTTTGCCTCAGTCTTAGCTAGTAGGAGCAGAGGTTCCCTGAGTACCACTCCCCGTGATTTAGTAGACAGGGCCGGGAAGTAGAAAGAATCCCCCATAATTCAAGGGGAAATGGTGAGTGACCTAACACAGCACTTGGACACACACGTCTATGGGGCTGGATGGGATCCACCCGAGGGTACTGAGGGAGATGGCAGATGTGCTCACCAATCCACTGACCATCACTTACCAGCAGTCCTGGCTAAACGGGGAGGTCCCAGGTGACTGGAGGTTTGCAGATGTGATGCCCACCCGGGAGAAGGGTAACAAGGAGGGTTTGGGGAGCTACAGGCCTGTCAGTCTGAACTTGGTACCTGGGAAGGTTAAGGAACAGATCTTCCTGAGTGCCAGGCCATGTCACGGCACTGTGGAACTTGGGTAATGAGGTGAAGTCTGTGATTTAGTAGACAGGGCCGGGAAGTAGAAAGAATCCCCCATAATTC
>NW_015092974.1:0-1057 GCF_001431845.1 Calidris pugnax
TGGGCGGTGGGTCATGATGTCGTCGACGGCGGGTGGTCAAGAGGGTTGGGTGTGACGTCATCCATGGTGGGGGGTCACGTGGGTTGGGGAAGGCAAGGGGATTGGACGGTTGGTTGTGATGTCATCAATGATGGGGGGTCACATGGGTTGGGGAAGACAAGGGGATTGGGCAGTTGGTTGTGACGTCATCGATGGTGGGTGGTCAAGAGGGTTGGAGAAGACAAGGTGATTGGGCGGTCGGTTGTGATGTCATCGATAGTGGGAGGTCAAGAGGGATGGTTGTGATGTCATCAATGATGGGGTGGTCACATGGGTTGGGGAAGTCGAGATGATTGGGCAGTTGGTTGTGATGTCATCGATGGTGGGAGGTCAAGAGGGTTGGGGAATGACGAGTTGATTGGCTGGTTGGTTGTGATGTCATCGATGGTGGGAGGTCAAGAGGGTTGGGGAATGACGAGTTGATTGGCTGGTTGGTTGTGATGTCATCGATGGTGGGACGTCAAGATGTCCACATGTCCATAGCTCCATGAAACACGCCCACAACACGTGTCCACGTGGCCATAGGTCCATGACACGTGTCCACACGTCCACAACACGTGTCCACACGTATGTCCATGACACACGTCCATCTCCCCATGTCCATGTCCCCATGTCCACACCACACGTCCACACGTCCATGACACGTGCCCATAGGTCCAACACACACGTCCACACGCCTACGACACACGTCCACGTGGCTGTTTGTCCATGACACATGTCCACGTGTCCACACGTCCACAACACGTGTCCATACGGCCATGACACATGTCCGTGTCCCCGTGTCCCCATGTCCACACCACACGTCCACACGTCCATGACACGCGCCCATAGGTCCAAAACACATGTAAACACGCCTACGACACATGTCCATGTGTCCACACATCCACAACACGTGTCCACGTCTCACCCATGGGTCCAACACACATGTCCACACGCCTACGACACGTGTCCATGTGTCCACACGTCCACAACACATGTCCATGTGTCTATATGTCCATGACACGTGTCCACATGTCCA
>NW_015092975.1:0-1318 GCF_001431845.1 Calidris pugnax
GTGAGGATGGGACCCCCCACCCACCCACGGCAGGGACCTGCAGCTCCAGCGACTCCACGTGCGGCCGCTTGATGAGGAAGGAGAAGCCTTCGTCCCACACGGGCTCTGTGGTCGGGGCGCAGGTCTGGGGGTGGGAGAGTGGGTGAGGGACACCCCCTCTTGGCCTCCTGCACCCCCCCCCCCAAGCCCCCCCATCGTGTCTTACCTTGGTCTTGACGGAGTTGTCATGTACGACCAGGGTGACGAAGGCAGCAGGAGGCTTGGAGCCCTTCCGGAGCTGGGGGACAGCAGGATGGGGACAATGGGGGTGGACGAGGATGATGGGGACCATGGGGTCCATGGGGATGATGAGGATGATGGAGGCCATGGGGATGATGAGGATAACGGGGATGATGGGGATGGACGGGGAAGATGGGAACCATGGGGTCCATGGGGATGATGGGGACGATGAGGATGATGGGGATGGATGGGGACCATGGAGTCCATGGTGATGATGAGGATGATGGAGACCATAGGGATGATGGGGATGATGGGGATGGATGGGGATGATGGGGACCATGGGGTCCGTGGGGATTATGAGGATGATGGAGGCCATGGGGATGATGGGGACGATGGGGATGGAAGGGGAAGATGAGGGTGATGGGGACGATGGAGATGGACAGGGAAGATGGGAACCATGGGGTCCATGGGGATGATGGGGACGATGAGGATGATGGAGATGGATGGGGACCATGGAGTCCATGGGGATGATGAGGATGATGGAGGCCATGGGGATGGATGGGGATGATGGGGACCATGGGGTCCATGGGGATGATGAGGATGGATGGGGACAATGGGGATGGAAGAGGAAGATGAGGGTGATGGGGACAATGGAGATGGACGGGGAAGATGGGAACCATGGGGTCCATGGGGATGATGGGGGCAATGAGGATGGAGGGGGAAGATGGGGGTGATGGATGGGGACGATGAGGGTGATGAAGATGGATGGGAACGATGGGGATGGAAGGGGAAGATGAGTGTGATGGGGATGATGGAGATGGACAGGGAAGATGAGAACCATGGGGTCCATGGGGATGATGGGGATGGATGGGGACCATGGAGTCCATGGGGATGATGAGGATGGATGGGGACAATGGGGATGGAAGAGGAAGATGAGGGTGATGGGGACGATGGAGATGGACGGGGAAGATGAGGGTGATGGGGACGATGGAGATGGATGGGGAAGATGGGAACCATGGGGTCCATGGGGATGATGGGGATGGACAGGAACGATGGGGATGGATGGGGATCATGGAGTCCATGGGGATGATGAGGATGG
>NW_015092976.1:0-1645 GCF_001431845.1 Calidris pugnax
CTCTTTCCGGGGGGGTTTTGGGGGTTTTTTGAGGACTCCGGCGTATTGTAGGACGGAGCCGTCGTCATCTTCATCGTCGTCTTCATCGTCATCATCCTCCTCCTCCTCCTGCCCCGGGGGGGCCCTGGCGCTGCCCCCCCCCAGCCGGCTGAACACCCCCGAGGGCTGGGGGGGGGAAGGGGGGGCCGTCAGCACCTTCAGGGGCTGCACTTTTCCTTTCTTTCCCTCTCCTTCCTCTTCCTCCCTCTCTTCTCCTTCCCTTTCCTTTCCTCTCCTTCCTTTTATTTCCTCCCCTTCCCTTCCCTCTCCTTCCTCCTCTTCCTCTCTTTCCTCTCCTTCCATTTCATTTCCTCTCCTTCCTTTCCTCTCCCTTCCCTTCCTCTCCTTCCTTTTCCTCCCCTCCCTTTTCATTTCCTCCCCTTCCCTTTCCTCTCTTTTCCTTCCCTTTCCTTCTCTCTCCTCTCCTTCCTTTTCCACTCCTCTCTTTCCTCTCCTTCCTTCCCTTTCCTCTCCTTCCTTTTCATTTCCTCTCCTTCCTTTTCCTCTCCTTCCCTTTACTGTCCTCTCCTTCCTTCTCTCTCCTCTCCTTCCCTTTCCTCTCCTCTCTTTCCTCTCCTTCCTTTTCCTCTCCTCCCTTTTCATTTCCTCCCCTCCCTTTTCATTTCCTCCCCTTCCCTTTCCTCTCTTTTCCTTCCTTTCCCTTTCCTCTCCTTCCTTTTCTTCTCTCTCCTCTCCTTCCTTTTCATTTCCTCTCCTTCCTTCCCTTTCCTCTCCTTCCCTTCCTCTCCTTCCTTTTCCTCTCCTTCCCTTCCTCCTCTTCCCTCTCTTCCCCTTCCTTTGCTTTCCCTCTCCTTCCTTCCCTTCCTCTCCTTCCTCTCCTCCCCTTCCTTTTCCTCTCCTCTCTTTCTTCTCCTTCCTTTTCATTTCCTCCCCTTCCCTTTCCTCTCCTCTTTCCTCTCCTCCTTTTTCATTTCCTCTCCTCTCCTTCCTTTTCCTCTCCTCCCCTTCTTCTCCTCCCCCCTCCTCCCCTTCCTCTCCTTCCCTCCCCTCTCCTCTCCTCCCTCTCCTCTCCTTCCTTTTCCTCTCCTCTATTTCCTCCCCTTCCTCTTCCTCTCCTTTCCCTTCCTCCCCTTCCCTTCCTCTCCTTCCTTTTCCTCTCCTTCCCTTCCTCCTCTTCCCTCTCTTCCCCTTCCTTTGCTTTCCCTCTCCTTCCTTCCCTTCCTCTCCTTCCTCTCCTCCCCTTCCTTTTCCTCTCCTCTCTTTCTTCTCCTTCCTTTTCATTTCCTCCCCTTCCCTTTCCTCCCCTTCCCTTTCCTCTCCTCTTTCCTCTCCTCCTTTTTCATTTCCTCTCCTCTCCTTCCTTTTCCTCTCCTCCCCTTCTTCTCCTCCCCCCTCCTCCCCTTCCTCTCCTTCCCTCCCCTCTCCTCTCCTCCCTCTCCTCTCCTTCCTTTTCCTCTCCTCTATTTCCTCCCCTTCCTCTTCCTCTCCTTTCCCTTCCTCCCCTTCCCTTCCTCTCCTTCCTTTTCCTCTCCTTCCCTCTCCTTCCTTCCCTTCCTCTATTTCCTCTCCTTCCTTTTCATTTCCTCTCCTTCCATTTCCTCTCCTTCCCTTTCCTGTCTTCTCCTTCCTTTTCCTTTCCTCTCCT
>NW_015092977.1:0-2350 GCF_001431845.1 Calidris pugnax
TTTTTTTTGTCCCCTCCCATAGGTCCTCACGTGTCCCAGCGCCGGCTTCACCGACCTGGCCGAGATCGTGTCCCGCATCGAGCCCGCCAAGCCCTACTTGTCTGATGGCTACGGGGACGGTGAGCTTTGGGGGTGGTGGTGTTTGGGGGTCCCATCGTGTGGGGCCAGACCCATAGATGGGGCCAGACCCATAGATGGGGCCTGACTGTGTCCCCCCCACCCCATCCCAGAGGAGTCTGACTACCTCACGGAGTACGAGGACGAGGGGCCGGAGCCAGCGCGGGGCGAGGAGGACGCCTTCGCCCCGGCCGAGTGGGGCAGCTCCAGCACCTTGGAGGCCGTGAGTGTCCCCCTGGCCATGGAGAACCTCCAAAACGGGGTGCACCTGGGTTTTGAGGGGTCCCAAGGGTGCCCTGATTCCATGCATGGTCATGGAGACCCACCAAAATGGGGTGCACCTGGGTCTGGGGGAGGTCTGAAGGGTGCCTCATCCTGGTTATGGGACCATGGAGAACCTCCAAAATGGGGTGCACCTGGGTCTGGGGGAGGTCTGAAGGGTGCCTCATCCTGGTTATGGGACCATGGAGAACCTCCAAAATGGGGTGCACCTGGGTCTGGGGGAGGTCTGAAGGGTGCCTCATCCTGGTTATGGGACCATGGAGAACCTCCAAAATGGGGTGTTCTGGGTTTGGGGGGGTCCCGAGGGTGCCCTGACCCCATACATGGTCATGGAGTCCCACCAAAATGGGGTGTTCCTGGGTTGGGGGGCTCCTGAGGGGGCCCTGACCCCATATGTGGTCATGGAGACCATCCAAAATGGGGTGCACCTGGGTTGCGGGGGGTCCCAAGGGTGCCCTCATCCTGTGGGTGGGGTTATGGGACCACGGAGAACCTCCAAAATGGGGTGTTCTGGGTTTGGGGGGGTCCCGAGGGTGCCCTGACCCCATACATGGTCATGGAGTCCCACCAAAATGGGGTGTTCCTGGGTTGGGGGGCTCCTGAGGGTGCCCTGACCCCATGTGTGGGGGTGTGTGGCCATGGAGACCCACCAAAATGGGGTGCTCCTGGGTTTGGGGGGGTCCCAAGGGTGCCCTGACTCCATGCATGGTCATGGAGACCCACCAAAATGGGGTGCACATGGGTCTAGGGGGGTCCTGAGGGTGCCCTGACCCCATACGTGGTCATGGAGACCCACCAAAATGGGGTGCACCTGGGTCTGGGGGGGGTCTGAAGGGTGCCTCATCCTGGTTATGGGACCATGGAGAACCTCCAAAATGGGGTGCACCTGGGTTTGGGGGGCTCCTGAGGGTGCCCTGACCCCATACGTAGTCATGGAGACCCACCAAAATGGGGTGCACTTGGGTCTGGGGGGGTCCCCCTGAGGGTGCCCTGACTCCATGCATGGTCATGGAGACCCACCAAAATGGGGTGCACCTGGGTTGGGGGGGGGTCCCAAGGGTGCCCTGACCCCATGTGTAGGGATGTGTGGTCATGGAGACCCTTCAAAATGGGGTGCACCTGGGTTTGGGGGAGGTCCCAAGGGTGCCCTCATCCTGTGGGTGGGGTTATGGGACCATGGAGAACCTCCAAAATGGGGTGCACCTGGGTTTGGGGGGTCCCAAGGGTGCCTTGACCGCATATGTAGTCATGGAGACCCACCAACATGGGATGTTCCTGGGTTGAGGGGCTCCTGAGGGTGCCTTGACCCCATACGTGGTCATGGAGACCCACCAAAATGGGGTGCACCTGGGTCTGGGGGGGTCCTGAGGGTGTCCTGACCCAATGTGTGGGGGTGTGTGGCCATGGAGACCCTTCAAAATGCGGTGCACCTGGGTTTGGGGGAGGTCTGAAGGGTGCCCTCATCCTGTGGGTGGGGTTATGGGACCATGGAGAACCTCCAAAACAGGGTGCACCTGGGTTCTGGGGGGTCCCGAGGGTACCTTGACTCCATGCATGGTCATGGAGACCCACCAAAATGGGGTGCACCTGGGTTTGGGGGGGCTCCCAAGGGTGCCCTCATCCTGTGGGTGGGGTTATGGGACCATGGAGAACCTCCAAAATGGGGTGCTCCTGGGTTAGGGGGAGTCCCAAGGGTGCCCTGACTCCATGTGTGGTCATGGAGACCATCCAAAATGGGGTGCTCGTGGGTTTGGGGGGGCTCCCAAGGGTGCCCTGACCGCATACATGGTCATGGAGACCCACCAAAATGGGGTGTTCCTGGGTTGGGGGGGCTCCTGAGGGTGCCCTGACCCCATGCGTGGTCATGGAGGCCCACCAAAATGGGGTGCACCTGGGTCTGGGGGGGTCCTGAGGGTGCCCTGACCCCATGTGTAGGGGTGTGTGGTCATGG
>NW_015092978.1:0-1204 GCF_001431845.1 Calidris pugnax
AAGGCCAAGCTGTAATAAAATAAGATGTTAATATAGACAGCTTTGTTTTGTAATGAGTGGTAACGGCTGGCACCTCTTGAGTTTCAGCAGCTGATCATTTTGTTTTACTTTCCCAATAAAAGACCCTGGTAGTTGCTAGTAGCAGATCACTGCTTTAGATAAGGTGACAAATAAAAGAGGAAAAAATAAAAAAAGGTGACAAAAAAAAGGAAACAAGGAAACATACTTTATTACATTATTTATTACATTATTCTAGATTATATGTAGACAGGTACCTTAAGGGTTTTGGCTTTCAAGAAAATAGAGCAAAGCTGAAAAATAAATAAGAAAAAGAATATCTGAGCACCTGAGATGAAAGTACAGTAGTTGAGGTTCCACCTTGAGCTAGCATAGGCTTAGGAGTAGAAACCAAAGCAGTTTTCTTAAGTGAGAAAAGTCTCAAGAAAATACTTCATCCATGAATGAATAGATGAACTCCTTTAAAAAAGTCGTATTTATAATAGAAAATGTGTGAGAAAGATAACAGTTATGTCAGCAGGAGTTACACTGTAGCAAGTACAATTACTCACAACAATGAAATATAATGGAAAAAGCAGTAGTACAGGTTGTTGTCCAAAACAATGTACTAGTTGTCTTTGTCCTCACTAAATATCTGTGATAGTTTGCCTTAGCTTCACATTACAAGAATTATTTAATGAGGTAGTTTTTCAGTAATATTTACATTAAGGCATTTGCGGGAAGTCTTTGAATATTTATCATCACAATCAAAGTCTAATTGATGTATATATGACAACTTTTGCTTTGATTGTCTTTAGAGAGTGAAACTAACTGCAGATATGTTTTCCTCAATTATTTTCCCTTACCAGACATCTGTATAAAATTTACCATACACATAATAGCTTTTATTCTAGCACAGAATATATTTAAATATAACAATTATATGCCTGTTATTAGCAATAACTAGTTAGCTAAGATTTTATCAATGTTTTCTTCACACATTTACATGCAAATCTTGTAGGTTCTCCATTTTCTTTGCATTCACCATGTAAAGTTCTCCATACACAGCATTGTATTTGTGTTCAAACACTATTAAGTTATGTTTGTTCGTTGATGTCCTGTCAGCACATATCTTTCTCAATTTTGCTTTTTTTTTTTTTTTTTTTTTTCCCACCTCGTGTCAAATCAGGGAGCTGAGGTAAATATT
>NW_015092979.1:0-2331 GCF_001431845.1 Calidris pugnax
CCCATTCCCCAAGCCCCGCCCCCTCCATTGGCCCTGCCCCCTCAGCCATTTAAGGCTGGCAAAGCTCCACCCCCAAGGGAGAAGCCCCGCCCCTTTCCCTTATATGGTCATAAAGGGGCAGGGCTAAAGCTAAGCTCGACAGCCAATGGCTGCAAGGTGGCCCCGCCCACCCCTTGGCCCCGCCCCTCACCGTGTAGCGGGGGTCCCGGGGGTGCACGGCCACGGCCACATCCCCCAGCATCGTCTCGGGGCGCGTGGTGGCCACCGGCAGCTCCAGGCCTGGGGGGACACGGGGGACACGTGAAGGACACGCCAAGGACACGGGGTGACACGTCAAGGACACACAGGACACATGAGGGACATGGGATGACATGGTATGGACAAGGGGAACACGTGAGGGACATGCCGGGGACATGGGGTGACATGGTAGGGACACAGAAGACACATGAGGGATACGCTAGGGACATGGGGTGACATGTGAGGGACACACCAAGGACATGGGGTGACGTGACGGACACACGTGACGCATGAGGAACATGGGGTGACACGTCAGGAACACACGGGACACATGAGGGACACGGGGTGACACGGTATGGACAAGGGGAACACATGAGGGACACGCCAGGGACACAGGCTGACATGTCAGAAACATAGGGGACACGTGAGGGACACGCCAAGGACATGGGGTGGCATGTGAGGGACACAAAGGACATGTGAGGGACACGCCAGGGACATGGGGTGACATGTCAGGGACACAGAGGACACGTGAGGGACACGCCAGGGACATGGGGTGACATGTCAGGGACGTGTCAGAGACACAGCAGACACATGAGGGACACGGGGGACACAAGGTGACACGTTAGGGACCCACAAGGGACATGGGGTGACACATGAGGGACATGCCAGGGACCCACAAGGAACATGGGGTGACATGTCAGGGACACAGGGTGACATATCAAGGACACACGTCACACATCAGGGACACAAGGTGACATATCAAGGATGGGGGACACATCAGGGACACAACAGGGACACAGGGTGACACATCAAGGACACGAGTGACACATCAAGGACACGGGTGACATGTCGGGGACACAGCAGGGACACAAGGTGACATACCAAGGACACGGGTGACACAACAGGGACACAGCAGGGACACAGGGTGACATATCAACGACACGGGTGACATGTCAGGGACATAGCAGGGACACAAGGTGACATATCAAGGACACATGTGACACAGCAAGGACACAACAGGGACACAGGGTGACATATCAAGGACACGAGTGACACGTCAGGGACATGACAGGGACCCAACAGGGACACAGGGTGACACATCAAGGACACGAGTGACACATCAAGGACACAGGGTGACGCATCAAGGACACAACAGGGACACAAGGTGACATATCAAGGACATGGGTGACACGTCAGGGACACAATAGGGACACAGGGTGACACATCAAGGACATGGGTGACACAGCAGGGACACAGGGTGACATATCAAAGACACGCATGACACAGCAAGGACGCAGCAGGGACACAAGGTGACATATCAAGGACATGGCTGACACATCAAGGACACAGCAAGGACACAGGGTGACATCAAGGACATGGGTGACACATCAGGGACACAGGGTGACATATCAAAGACACGCATGACACAGCAAGGACGCAGCAGGGACACAAGGTGACATACCAAGGACACGGGTGACACAACAGGGACACAGCAGGGACACAGGGTGACACAGCAAGGACACAGGTGACACGTCAGGGACACAGCAGGGACACAGGGTGACACATCAAGGACACAGGTGACACAGCAAGGACACAGCAGGGACACAGGGTGACACATCAAGGACACGAGTGACACGTCAGGGACATGACAGGGACCCAACAGGGACACAGGGTGACACATCAAGGACACGAGTGACACATCAAGGACACAGGGTGACGCATCAAGGACACAACAGGGACACAAGGTGACATATCAAGGACATGGGTGACACGTCAGGGACACAATAGGGACACAGGGTGACACATCAAGGACATGGGTGACACAGCAGGGACACAAGGTGACATATCAAGGACATGGCTGACACATCAAGGACACAGCAAGGACACAGGGTGACATCAAGGACATGGGTGACACATCAGGGACACAGGGTGACATATCAAAGACACGCATGACACAGCAAGGACGCAGCAGGGACACAAGGTGACATACCAAGGACACGGGTGACACAACAGGGACACAGCAGGGACACAGGGTGACACAGCAAGGACACAGGTGACACAGCAAGGACACAGCAGGGACACAGGGTGACACAT
>NW_015092980.1:0-1406 GCF_001431845.1 Calidris pugnax
CCGTCTACGAGAAGATGTTCAACTGGATGGTGACCAGGATCAACAACTCGCTGGAGACCAAGCAGCCCCGGCAGTACTTCATCGGCGTCCTGGACATCGCCGGCTTCGAGATCTTCGATGTGAGGCCACCACAAGGCGGGGGGTGGACACCACCTTTCTTGGGTCTTGAGATGGTCCCGTTGGGTTTTGAGATGGTCCCGTTGGGTCTTGAGTGGATCCCGTTGGGTCTTGAGTGGATCCCGTTGACCCAGTTGGGCTTTGGGTTGGTCCCGTTGGGCTTTGAGATGGTCCCGTTGGGTTTTGAGATGGTCCCGTTGGGTCTTGAGTGGATCCCGTTGACCCAGTTGGGGTTTGGGTTGGTCCCCTTGGGTCTTGAGATGGTCCCGTTGGGTCTTGAGATGGTTCCGTTGGGTCTTGAATTGGTCCCCTTGGGTTTTGAGATGGTCCCGTTGGGTCTTGAGATGGTCCCGTTGACCCAGTTGGGCTTTGGGTTGGTCCCATTGGGTCTTGAGATGGTCCCGTTGGGTTTTGAGATGGTCCCGTTGACCCAGTTGGGCTTTGGGTTGGTCCCGTTGGGTCTTGAGATGGTCCCGTTGGTTCTTAAGATGGTCCCGTTGGGTCTTGAGATGGTCCCATTGGGTCTTGAGTTGGTCCCGTTGACCCATTTGGGCTTTGTCTTGGTCCCGTTGGGTCTTGAGATGGTTCCGTTGGGTTTTGAGATGGTCCCGTTGACCCAGTTGGGCTTTGGGATGGTCCCGTTGAGTCTTGAGATGGTCCCGTTGGGTCTTGGGATGGTCCTGATGGGTCTTGAGATGGTCCCCTTGGGTTTTGAGATGGTCCCGTTGGGTCTTGAGATGGTCCCGTTGGGTTTTGAGATGGTCCCGTTGGGTCTTGAGTGGATCCCGTTGGTCCCGTTGGGTCTTGAGATGGTCCCAATGGGTTTTGAGATGGTCCCGTTGGGTTTTGAGATGGTCCCGTTGGGTCTTGAGTTGGTCCTGTTGGGTTTTGAGATGTTTCTGTTGGGTCTTGAGATGGTCCCGTTGGGTTTTTAGATGGTCCCGTTGGGTCTTGAGATGGTCCCGTTGGGTTTTGAGATGGTCCCGTTGACCCAGTTGAGCTTTGGGATGGTCATTGGACCTTCAGTTGACCCCGGCCATCCCATTGGCCGTTGGGTTGACCCCTCCCTCCCTCCCCTTCCAGTTCAACAGCTTCGAGCAGCTCTGCATCAACTTCACCAACGAGAAGCTCCAGCAGTTCTTCAACCACCACATGTTCGTGCTGGAGCAGGAGGAGTACAAGAAGGAGGGCATCGAGTGGGAGTTCATCGACTTCGGCATGGACCTCCAGGCCTGCATCGACCTCATCGAGAATGGGTCTTGTTGGGTTTTGAGATGGTCCCGTTGGGT
>NW_015092981.1:0-2145 GCF_001431845.1 Calidris pugnax
CCAGGTGAATGCCAACGCCTTCCCTTTCTCTCCTGTGTTCTTGGTCTTTACCGAGTAACTGGAGAGAGAAAAGACTAAATGGCCTTTGCTTTCTGATGCAGCTGTGAACGCACTCAGCTGCTGAGATGTCTTTCAAGTATGGGCTCAGCTCAGGAAAGCTTCCTGACCCCACCGCCTTGTGCAGGGGAAGCTCCTGTGACGTTCAGGAATGCTTTGTAAGAGCTGAGGGAATGATGTGCAGGGATGTGGCTTGGTCCTTGGCTGCATGGAGAGTCCTGCCCTCCCAGGCTCACAGAAAAGGCAGTGGGAAGGGAGCTCGCGTGATGGCCAGTGTGACATTGGGTTGTTTGTGGCATGTTTAGGAGCAATGCCTGCTGTTCCACCTGGGCACAGGCAACCCCAGTCCGGCAAACCTCCAAGGGCTGTGTCTCTCCCAGCACAGGTGTCTCTCCAAAGGGTGCCTGTGCCTTGCTGCTCTCTGAAGATGGATTTCAGCCTTGTCTAGGCTATTGTCACGCATGTGTGTAGCCTCTCCCTGCACAGCTGCATTTTCAGGCAATGTTTCCCCAAGCAGAGTCTCCTGCCATCTACCAATCATTCTCACCATCCTCCTGGGCTCGGCCCTTCCTGGAGCTTCAGGCTCCTTGGAGGTAGTTCCTTCCTCTCCTCTTGACAACCTGGAAGGAGCCCCTGGCCTATCCTCATAGTGCAGGAAGAAGAGACCTGCACTCTCCTGCAAAGTCGGGAAGCTCTCCCCTAATGCCTCTCCAAAGTCTCACTATCTCCTGTAAAGCTGGCAGCCCAAACCTGAGGATTCAATGCCAGCTGTGGCCTCCAAATCTCTCTCCATCTGTCACCTGGCCATGCTTCTAGGCTTTCCTGTAGCACTTGGCCTTGCAGTTTCTTTGAGCCCATGCTGGGCAGATGCCAACCTGTCCCCATTTGGCAGAGCCCTTTCCTGCAAGTAACCATGAAGTCAGGCAAAAGAAAGGCAGATGCAGCCAAACCCCACCAGCTCTGGAAGCCAGGGGGGCACTGAGCCTGACAATCTCTCTTTTCTAATTGGTCTTTTCTCCTTCCTTTTGTAGCTGAGGAGCAGAAGGAGAAGGATGAGTGTGCTCTCTGGGGTCTTGCCAGCCAGCAAGGAGAGGCTCTTTCCAAGAGGGACATGGTGGTGTGTGTGGGAGAAGGGTGTTTCCCTGTGGGCCATGAGTGTGGTGTCCTTGGGGTCTCTGCAGCAGGTGCCCATGTGCAGGCAAGCTAGCCGAGGCCCTCAGGTGTGGCTGGAATCTGCCTGAAGGGCTTGTTCCTGAAAAAACTGGTCATGTGGGAATAAAAGACAACATGTCAAGAAGTCGGGAAGAAAGAAAGGAAGACAGACCAGGGGGGTTCCCGTGAGGACCAGTGGGGTGGATAAACATGATTTTCCGTGAGGACAGAGGCATTGTTTGTGAACACCTTCAAGGTTTCTGGGGACAGGGCTTGCCCTCACACACACTTGCACTAGTCCATGAATGCACTTTGCAAGAGAATCCCAGCTCCAGCAAACACCTTCCCTGGGGCTTCAGGCAATGCATCCTCCTCCTGCCCATCTAATCTGCCTTTCTCCTTTCCTTTGCAGGACAACCGAATGAGAAGATAGGTGAGTGCTGCTTGCTGTGTGGGTGGCTGCTTGTCCCTCGAGTGCCGGCTGGGAACGGGGAGTGCTCTGTGTCCCTGGGGGCAGCCTTGCTCCCTGCATGCCTCAAAAAGAGCCTGCTGCTTGCCTCCCTCTCTGCCCTGGGCCCTCCTGCCCCCACCTGATGCCACTGCTCTCACATGGGACCTTCGACAGTTACGTGCAGGGGAATAGGCATTTGATCCCGTCTCTCAAGCCAAGCACTGCTGTGTGCAGGAGAGGGACTCCAAAGTGTCCCAAGGAGTTGGTGGGGTGCCTGAGAGGCAGGGCAGAGGAGTATCCTTTGTGGAAGGGCATGCATCCCTGATGCCCCCAGGCCGTGCTTTTCCTTCTTGGAGAAGAAAAAACAAGGGTCTGTTGTGTGAGCCAACCCCAAGAACATGCCAGCAGCCCCAAAGCCTCTCTCTTCTAACGCCTGTGCCTTTTCTCTTCCAGATGGCCTCCAGGAGGAAAATGGTAAATCCTCT
>NW_015092982.1:0-2823 GCF_001431845.1 Calidris pugnax
GGGGGGTGAGGAAGGACTTGGGGGGCAGGGATTTGGGGGGCAGGGAGGGACTTGGATTCCCCCAGCAGTTATGGGGCTGGGATCCCCCGCTATGGGGCTGGGATCTCTCGCTATGGGGCAGAATCCCTGCTATGGGGCTGGAGTCTCCTCTGTCCCCGCTGCAGGTTATGGGGCTGGACCCCTGCTATGGGGCAGAATCCTCGCTATGGGGCTGGGATCTCTCGCTATGGGGCCGAATCTCTGCTATGGGGCGGGACCCCCGCTATGGGGCTGGAGTCCCCTGTGTCCCCCCGCAGGTTGTGGGGCAGGACCCCTGCTATGGGGCTGGGACCTCTCGCTATGGGGCTGGAATCCCCCTCTATGGGGCGGGATCCCCACTATGGGGCAGAATCCCCGCTATGGGGCAGAATCCCCGCTGTGGGGCTGAACCCCCTCTATGGGGCAGAATCCTTGCTATGGGGCTGGGATCCCCGCTATGGGGCTGGATCCCTGCTATGGGGCCGGGATCCCCCTCTATGGGGCAGAATCCCCGCTATGGGGCTGAACCCCCTCTATGGGGCTGGGACCTCTCGCTATGGGGCAGAATCTCCGCTATGGGGCTGGGATCCCTCGCTATGGGGTGGGATCCCTGCTATGGGGCAGAATCCCCGCTATGGGGCAGAATCTCCGCTATGGGGCTGGGATCCTCGCTATGGGGCTGAACCCCTGCTATGGGGCCGGGATCCCCCTCTATGGGGCCGAATCTCTGCTATGGGGCTGGATCCCTGCTATGGGGCGGGACCCCCGCTATGGGGCTGGAGTCCCCTGTGTCCCCCCCGCAGGTTGTGGGGCAGGACCCCCGCTATGGGGCTGGGACCTCTCGCTATGGGGCAGAATCCCCGCTGTGGGGCTGAACCCCCTCTATGGGGCGGGATCCCCTGCCCCCCCGGGCGGGTTATGGGGCGGGAACCCCGCTATGGGGCTGGATCCCTGCTATGGGGCAGAATCCCCGCTATGGGGCCGAATCCCCTCTATGGGGCAGAATCTCCGCTATGGGGCGGGATCCTCGCTATGGGGCTGGGATCTCTCGCTATGGGGCTGAACCCCCTCTATGGGGCAGAATCCTCGCTATGGGGCTGGGATCCTCGCTATGGGGCTGAACCCCTGCTATGGGGCCGGGATCCCCCTCTATGGGGCAGAATCCCCGCTATGGGGCAGAATCTCCGCTATGGGGCTGGATCCCCGCTATGGGGCTGGAGTCCCCTGTGTCCCCCCTGCAGGTTGTGGGGCTGAACCCCCGCTATGGGGCTGGGATCTCTCGCTATGGGGCCGAATCTCTGCTATGGGGCAGGATCCTCGCTATGGGGCTGGAGTCTCCTCTGTCCCCCCTGCAGGTTGTGGGGCTGGATCCCTGCTATGGGGCAGAATCCTCGCTATGGGGCTGGGATCCCCCTCTATGGGGCCGAATCTCTGCTATGGGGCTGGATCCCTGCTATGGGGCGGGACCCCCGCTATGGGGCTGGAGTCCCCTGTGTCCCCCCCGCAGGTTGTGGGGCAGGACCCCCGCTATGGGGCTGGGACCTCTCGCTATGGGGCAGAATCCCCTCTATGGGGCAGAATCCTCGCTATGGGGCCGAATCTCTGCTATGGGGCTGGATCCCTGCTATGGGGCTGGGACCTCTCGCTATGGGGCGGGATCCCCTGCCCCCTCCGGGCGGGTTATGGGGCTGGGATCTGTCGCTATGGGGCAGGATCCCCTCTATGGGGCAGGATCCTCGCTATGGGGCAGGATCCTCGCTATGGGGCTGGGATCCCCCTCTATGGGGCCGAATCTCTGCTATGGGGCTGGATCCCTGCTATGGGGCGGGACCCCCGCTATGGGGCTGGAGTCCCCTGTGTCCCCCCCGCAGGTTGTGGGGCAGGACCCCCGCTATGGGGCTGGGACCTCTCGCTATGGGGCAGAATCCCCTCTATGGGGCAGAATCCTCGCTATGGGGCCGAATCTCTGCTATGGGGCTGGATCCCTGCTATGGGGCTGGGACCTCTCGCTATGGGGCGGGATCCCCTGCCCCCTCCGGGCGGGTTATGGGGCTGGGATCTGTCGCTATGGGGCAGGATCCCCTCTATGGGGCAGGATCCTCGCTATGGGGCAGGATCCTCGCTATGGGGCTGGGATCCCCCTCTATGGGGCCGAATCTCTGCTATGGGGCTGGATCCCTGCTATGGGGCGGGACCCCCGCTATGGGGCTGGAGTCCCCTGTGTCCCCCCCGCAGGTTGTGGGGCAGGACCCCCGCTATGGGGCTGGGACCTCTCGCTATGGGGCAGAATCCCCGCTGTGGGGCTGAACCCCCTCTATGGGGCGGGATCCCCTGCCCCCCCGGGCGGGTTATGGGGCGGGAACCCCGCTATGGGGCTGGATCCCTGCTATGGGGCAGAATCCCCGCTATGGGGCCGAATCCCCTCTATGGGGCAGAATCTCCGCTATGGGGCTGGGATCCGCGCTATGGGGCTGAACCCCTGCTATGGGGCCGGGATCCCCCTCTATGGGGCAGAATCCCCGCTATGGGGCTGAACCCCCTCTATGGGGCATAATCCTCGCTATGGGGCTGGGATCCTCGCTATGGGGCTGAACCCCTGCTATGGGGCCGGGATCCCCCTCTATGGGGCAGAATCCCCGCTATGGGGCTGAACCCCCTCTATGGGGCATAATCCTCGCTATGGGGCTGGGATCCTCGCTATGGGGCTGAACCCCTGCTATGGGGCCGGGATCCCCCTCTATGGGGCAGAATCCCCGCTATGGGGCTGAACCCCCTCTATGGGGCTGGGACCTCTCGCTATGGGGC
>NW_015092982.1:4816-10575 GCF_001431845.1 Calidris pugnax
AGGGCACTTGGGGGGCAGGGATTGGGGGTCAGGAATTGGGGGGCAGGAAGGACTTGGGGGGTGAGGAAGGACTTGGGGGGCAGGGATTTGGGGGGCAGGGAGGGACTTGGATTCCCCCAGCAGTTATGGGGCTGGGATCCCCCGCTATGGGGCTGGGATCTCTCGCTATGGGGCAGAATCCCTGCTATGGGGCTGGAGTCTCCTCTGTCCCCGCTGCAGGTTATGGGGCTGGACCCCTGCTATGGGGCAGAATCCTCGCTATGGGGCTGGGATCTCTCGCTATGGGGCCGAATCTCTGCTATGGGGCGGGACCCCCGCTATGGGGCTGGAGTCCCCTGTGTCCCCCCGCAGGTTGTGGGGCAGGACCCCTGCTATGGGGCTGGGACCTCTCGCTATGGGGCTGGAATCCCCCTCTATGGGGCGGGATCCCCACTATGGGGCAGAATCCCCGCTATGGGGCAGAATCCCCGCTGTGGGGCTGAACCCCCTCTATGGGGCAGAATCCTTGCTATGGGGCTGGGATCCCCGCTATGGGGCTGGATCCCTGCTATGGGGCCGGGATCCCCCTCTATGGGGCAGAATCCCCGCTATGGGGCTGAACCCCCTCTATGGGGCTGGGACCTCTCGCTATGGGGCAGAATCTCCGCTATGGGGCTGGGATCCCTCGCTATGGGGTGGGATCCCTGCTATGGGGCAGAATCCCCGCTATGGGGCAGAATCTCCGCTATGGGGCTGGGATCCTCGCTATGGGGCTGAACCCCTGCTATGGGGCCGGGATCCCCCTCTATGGGGCCGAATCTCTGCTATGGGGCTGGATCCCTGCTATGGGGCGGGACCCCCGCTATGGGGCTGGAGTCCCCTGTGTCCCCCCCGCAGGTTGTGGGGCAGGACCCCCGCTATGGGGCTGGGACCTCTCGCTATGGGGCAGAATCCCCGCTGTGGGGCTGAACCCCCTCTATGGGGCGGGATCCCCTGCCCCCCCGGGCGGGTTATGGGGCGGGAACCCCGCTATGGGGCTGGATCCCTGCTATGGGGCAGAATCCCCGCTATGGGGCCGAATCCCCTCTATGGGGCAGAATCTCCGCTATGGGGCGGGATCCTCGCTATGGGGCTGGGATCTCTCGCTATGGGGCCGAATCTCTGCTATGGGGCAGGATCCTCGCTATGGGGCTGGAGTCTCCTCTGTCCCCCCTGCAGGTTGTGGGGCTGGATCCCTGCTATGGGGCAGAATCCCCGCTATGGGGCCGAATCCCCTCTATGGGGCAGAATCTCCGCTATGGGGCTGGATCCCCGCTATGGGGCTGGAGTCCCCTGTGTCCCCCCTGCAGGTTGTGGGGCTGAACCCCCGCTATGGGGCTGGGATCTCTCGCTATGGGGCCGAATCTCTGCTATGGGGCAGGATCCTCGCTATGGGGCTGGAGTCTCCTCTGTCCCCCCTGCAGGTTGTGGGGCTGGATCCCTGCTATGGGGCAGAATCCTCGCTATGGGGCTGGGATCCCCCTCTATGGGGCCGAATCTCTGCTATGGGGCTGGATCCCTGCTATGGGGCGGGACCCCCGCTATGGGGCTGGAGTCCCCTGTGTCCCCCCCGCAGGTTGTGGGGCAGGACCCCCGCTATGGGGCTGGGACCTCTCGCTATGGGGCAGAATCCCCTCTATGGGGCAGAATCCTCGCTATGGGGCCGAATCTCTGCTATGGGGCTGGATCCCTGCTATGGGGCTGGGACCTCTCGCTATGGGGCGGGATCCCCTGCCCCCTCCGGGCGGGTTATGGGGCTGGGATCTGTCGCTATGGGGCAGGATCCCCTCTATGGGGCAGGATCCTCGCTATGGGGCAGGATCCTCGCTATGGGGCTGGGATCCCCCTCTATGGGGCCGAATCTCTGCTATGGGGCTGGATCCCTGCTATGGGGCGGGACCCCCGCTATGGGGCTGGAGTCCCCTGTGTCCCCCCCGCAGGTTGTGGGGCAGGACCCCCGCTATGGGGCTGGGACCTCTCGCTATGGGGCAGAATCCCCTCTATGGGGCAGAATCCTCGCTATGGGGCCGAATCTCTGCTATGGGGCTGGATCCCTGCTATGGGGCTGGGACCTCTCGCTATGGGGCGGGATCCCCTGCCCCCTCCGGGCGGGTTATGGGGCTGGGATCTGTCGCTATGGGGCAGGATCCCCTCTATGGGGCAGGATCCTCGCTATGGGGCAGGATCCTCGCTATGGGGCTGGGATCCCCCTCTATGGGGCCGAATCTCTGCTATGGGGCTGGATCCCTGCTATGGGGCGGGACCCCCGCTATGGGGCTGGAGTCCCCTGTGTCCCCCCCGCAGGTTGTGGGGCAGGACCCCCGCTATGGGGCTGGGACCTCTCGCTATGGGGCAGAATCCCCTCTATGGGGCAGAATCCTCGCTATGGGGCCGAATCTCTGCTATGGGGCTGGATCCCTGCTATGGGGCTGGGACCTCTCGCTATGGGGCGGGATCCCCTGCCCCCTCCGGGCGGGTTATGGGGCTGGGATCTGTCGCTATGGGGCAGGATCCCCTCTATGGGGCAGGATCCTCGCTATGGGGCAGGATCCTCGCTATGGGGCTGGGATCCCCCTCTATGGGGCCGAATCTCTGCTATGGGGCTGGATCCCTGCTATGGGGCGGGACCCCCGCTATGGGGCTGGAGTCCCCTGTGTCCCCCCCGCAGGTTGTGGGGCAGGACCCCCGCTATGGGGCTGGGACCTCTCGCTATGGGGCAGAATCCCCTCTATGGGGCAGAATCCTCGCTATGGGGCCGAATCTCTGCTATGGGGCTGGATCCCTGCTATGGGGCTGGGACCTCTCGCTATGGGGCGGGATCCCCTGCCCCCTCCGGGCGGGTTATGGGGCTGGGATCTGTCGCTATGGGGCAGGATCCCCTCTATGGGGCAGGATCCTCGCTATGGGGCAGGATCCTCGCTATGGGGCTGGGATCCCCCTCTATGGGGCCGAATCTCTGCTATGGGGCTGGATCCCTGCTATGGGGCGGGACCCCCGCTATGGGGCTGGAGTCCCCTGTGTCCCCCCCGCAGGTTGTGGGGCAGGACCCCCGCTATGGGGCTGGGACCTCTCGCTATGGGGCAGAATCCCCTCTATGGGGCAGAATCCTCGCTATGGGGCCGAATCTCTGCTATGGGGCTGGATCCCTGCTATGGGGCTGGGACCTCTCGCTATGGGGCGGGATCCCCTGCCCCCTCCGGGCGGGTTATGGGGCTGGGATCTGTCGCTATGGGGCAGGATCCCCTCTATGGGGCAGGATCCTCGCTATGGGGCAGGATCCTCGCTATGGGGCTGGGATCCCCCTCTATGGGGCCGAATCTCTGCTATGGGGCTGGATCCCTGCTATGGGGCGGGACCCCCGCTATGGGGCTGGAGTCCCCTGTGTCCCCCCCGCAGGTTGTGGGGCAGGACCCCCGCTATGGGGCTGGGACCTCTCGCTATGGGGCAGAATCCCCTCTATGGTGAGCACCAGTATGATGTAACTGGGCCCCAGTACGGGGCTACTGGGCACCAGTATGATCCCACTGGGCACCAGTACGGTGTAACTGGGCACCAGTATGGCGTTACTGGGCACCAGTATGGTGTTACTGGGCACCAGTATGATCCCAGTGGGCACCAGTATGATCCCACTGGGCACCAGTATGATCCCACTGGGCACCAGTATGACACTACCAGGCACCAGTACGATGTTACTGGTCACCAGTTTGATTCTACTGGGCACCAGTACAGTGCAACTGGGCACCAGTATGATGTTACCAGCCACCAGTATGATCCCACTGGGCACCAGTATGACATTACTGGGCACCAGTACGGTGTTACTGGGTACCAGTACGGTGCAACTGGGCACCAGTATGACACTACCAGTCACCAGTAAGATCCCAGTGGGCCCCAGTATGATCCCTCTGGTCACCAGTATGATCCCACTGGGCACCAGTATGGCGTTACTGGGCACCAGTATGGTGTTACTGGGCACCAGTATGATCCCAGTGGGCACCAGTATGATCCCAGTGGGCACCAGTACGGTGTAACTGGGCACCAGTATGGCGTTACTGGGCACCAGTACGGTGTTACTGGGCACCAGTATGATCCCAGTGGGCACCAGTATGATCCCACTGGGCACCAGTACGGTGTAACTGGGCACCAGTATGATCCCACTGGGCACCAGTATGACACTACCAGGCACCAGTACGATGTTACTGGTCACCAGTTTGATTCTACTGGGCACCAGTACAGTGCAACTGGGCACCAGTATGATGTTACCAGCCACCAGTATGATCCCACTGGGCACCAGTATGACATTACTGGGCACCAGTACGGTGTTACTGGGTACCAGTACGGTGCAACTGGGCACCAGTATGACACTACCAGTCACCAGTAAGATCCCAGTGGGCCCCAGTATGATCCCTCTGGTCACCAGTATGATCCCAGTGGGCACCAGTTTGACCCTACTGGGCACCAGTATAGTGTTACTGGGCACCAGTGTGATCCCACTGGGCACCAGTATGGCATTACTGGGCACCAGTTTGGTGTAACTGGGCACCAGTATAGTGTTACTGGGCACCAGTATGATGGTACTGGCCACCAGTATGATCCCACTGGGCACCAGTTTGGTGTAACTGGGCACCAGTACGGTGTTACTGGGCACCAGTTTGGTGTAACTGGGCACCAGTATGGCGCAGGAGGCAGCACCACGGTTAAACTGGGCACCAGTACGGGGCTACTGGGCACCAGTATCATCCCAGTGGGCACCAGTATGATTCTACTGGGCACCAGTTTGGCACAGGAGGCAGCACCACAGTTAAACTGGTCACCAGTATGGGGCTACTGGGCAATTCCACCATCCAACTGGGGACCAGTACAGTGTTACTGGGCACCAGTGTGATCCCACTGGGCACCAGTACAGTGCAACTGGGCACCAGTACGGCGTTACTGGTCACCAGTTTGGTGTAACTGGGCACCAGTTTGGCGCAGGAGGCAGCACCACGGTTAAACTGGGCACCAGTACGGTGCAACTGGGCACCAGTATGATCCCACTGGGCACCAGTATGGCGTTACTGGGCCCCAGTACGGTGTTATTGGTCACCAGTATGATCCCAGTGGGCACCAGTATGGTGTTACCAGCCACCAGTATGATTCTACTGGGTACCAGTATGGTGGTACTGGGCCCCAGTATGGTGTCACCGCTCACCAGTATGATCCCACTGGTCACCAGTACAATCCCAGTGGGCACCAGTATGATCCCAGTGGGCACCAGTTTGATCCCAGTGGGCACCAGTATGACACTACTGGGCCCCAGTACAATCCCAGTTGCCCCAGTTTGATCCCACCGCTCACCAGTACGATCCCAGTGGGCACCAGTATGATATAACTGGGCCCCAGTACGATGTTACTGGTCACCAGTACGATCCCAGTTGCCCCAGTACGATCCCAGTGGGCCCAGTACAATCCCAGTGGGCCCCAGTACGACCCCAGTGGGCCCCAGTACGATCCCAGTGGGTCCCAGTATGACCCCAGTGGGCCCCAGTACGATCCCAGTGGGTCCCAGTACGACCCCAGTGGGCCCCAGTACGATCCCAGTGGGCCCAGTACAATCCCAGTGGGCCCCAGTACGACCCCAGTGGGCCCCAGTACGATCCCAGTGGGTCCCAGTATGACCCCAGTGTCCCCAGTTTGGGGCAGGAGGCAGCTCCACAGTTAAACTGGGCCCCAGTTTGCTCCCAGTTCCCCACTGGGAGGGGGGG
>NW_015092982.1:11500-12452 GCF_001431845.1 Calidris pugnax
AATCTATGGGTCACCCCACACCATCTCTGGGTCTCCTCACACCATCTATGGGTCTCTCTGCCCCACAGAATCTATGGGTCATCCCCATCTATGGGTCGCCCCACACCATCTATGGGTCGCCCCACAGAATCTATGGGTCTCTCTGCCCCACAGAATCTCTGGGTGTCCCCCCCCATCTATGGGTCACCCCACATCATCTATGGGTCTCCCTGCCCCTCAGAATCTATGGGTCTCCTGGCCCCACAGAATCTATGGGTCACCCCACACCATCTATGGGTCTCCCAGCCCCATAGAATCTATGGGTCACCTCAAACCATCTATGGGTCGCCCCACACCATCTATGGGTCGCCCCACAGAATCTATGGGTCACCCCACAGAATCTATGGGTCTTCTGCCCCACAGAATCTATGGGTCACCCCACAGAATCCATGGGTCACCCCACACCATCTATGGGTCACCCCACACCATCTATGGGTCGCCCCACAGAATCTATGGGTCTCCCCAAGGGATCTATGGGTCTCCCTGCCCCACACCATCTATGGGTCACCCCACACCATCTATGGGTCACCCCACAGAATCTATGGGTCTTCTGCCCCACAGAATCTATGGGTCACCCCACAGAATCCATGGGTCACCCCACACCATCTATGGGTCACCCCACACCATCTATGGGTCGCCCCACAGAATCTATGGGTCTCCCCAAGGGATCTATGGGTCTCCCTGCCCCACACCATCTATGGGTCACCCCACACCATCTATGGGTCTCCCCACACAATCTGTGGGTCACCCCCATCTATGGGTCACTCCCTCCATCTATGGGTCACCCCACAGAATCTATGGGTCACCCCCTCCATCTATGGGTCTCCCCAAACCATCTATGGGTCTCCCTGCCCCACAGAATCTATGGGTCACCCCCATCTATGGGTCGCCCCACACGATCTATGGGGGGTGT
>NW_015092982.1:13490-15552 GCF_001431845.1 Calidris pugnax
TGTCCCGGGAGCGGGTCCCCGGGCACCGGGAGCGGGCACCGGCACCGGGAGTGGGGTCCGGGCACCGGGAGGGGGGTCGGTGCCCCCGGGAGTGGGCACCGGGCACCGGAATCAAGCCCCGGGAGGGGGTCCAGGCACCGGGATGGGGTCCGGTCCCCGGGTCCGGTCACCGGGAGGTGGTCGGTGCCCCGGGAGGGGGTCGGTGCCCCGGGATCAGGCACCGGGAGGGGTTGGGTGCCCCGGGAGTGGGCACCGGGACCGGGATCAAGCCCCGGGATGGGTTTGGTGCACCAGGTCCGGTTACCGGGAGGGATTGGGTGTCCCCGGGATGGGGTCGGTACCCCGGGATGGGGTCCAAGCACCGGGTCCGGTTCCCGGGAGGGGGTCGGTGCCCCCGGGATGGGGTCCAGACACTGGGTCCGGTCACCGGGAGGGGTTGGGTGCCCCGGGGGAGTGGGGTCCGGTCCCCCGGGATTGGGCACCGGGACCGGGATCAAGCCCCGGGATGGGGTCGGTCCGGGCACCGGGAGGGATTGGGTGCCCCAGGAGCGGGTCCGGTCCCCGGGTCCGGTTCCCGGGATGGGGTCCAGGCACCGGGTCCGGTCCCCGGGAGAGGGTCGGTGCCCCCGGGAGCGGGTCCGGTCCCCCAGGAGTGGGCACCGGGCACTGGATCCGGTTACCGGGAGGGGTTCCGTTCCCCAGGATTGGGCACCGGGAGGGGGTCCGGGCACCGGGAGGGGGTCGGTGCCCCGGGATGTGGCACCGGGGACCGGGATCAAGCCCCGGGAGGGGGTCCGGTCACCGGGAGGGGGTCCAAGCACCGGGCTCGGTCACCGGGAGGGGTTGGGTGGCCCGGGAGTGGGCACCGGGCACCGGGTCCGGGCACCGGGAGGGGGTCGGTGCCCCGGGAGCAGGTCCGGTCCCCCGGGAGTGGACACCGGGATCAAGCCCCGGGAGGGGGTCGGTGCCCCGGGTCTGGTTCCCGGGAAGGGGTCGGTGCCCCGGGAGCAGGCACCGGGCACCGGGATCAAGCCCCGGGATGGCGTCGGTGCCCCGGGAGTGGGCACCGGGATGGGGTCCAGGCACCGGGAGGGGGTCGGTGCCCCGGGCTCGGTCACCGGTATGGGGTCCGGTCCCCGGGAGGGGTTCCGTTCCCCCGGCTCGGTCACCGGGAGGGGTTGGGTGTCCCCGGTAGCGGGCACCGGGACCGGGATCAAGCCCCGGGATGGCGTCGGTGCCCCGGGAGCGGGTCCGGTCCCCCGGGAGTGGGCACCGGGCACCGGGTCCGGTCACCGGGATGGCGTCGGTGCCCCGGGATGTGGCACCGGGAGAGGGTCGGTGCCCCGGGAGCAGGCACCGGGCACCGGGATCAAGCCCCGGGAGGGGGTCGGTGCCCCGGTATCAAGCCCCGGGATGGGGTCCGGTCCCCGGGACCGGGATCAAGCCCCGGGATGGGGTCGGTGCCCCGGGAGCGGGTCCGGTCCCCCGGGAGTGGGCACCGGGAGAGGGTCGGTGCCCCGGGATGGCGTCGGTGCCCCGGTATCAAGCCCCGGGATGGGGTCGGTCCCCCGGGAGCGGGTCCGGTCCCCCGGGAGTGGGCACCGGGAGAGGGTCGGTGCCCCGGGATGGCGTCGGTGCCCCGGTATCAAGCCCCGGGATGGGGTCCGGGCACCGGGAGTGGGTACCGGGACCGGGACCAAACCCCGGGCTGGGGTTGAGGGTCCCGGATCCGGTCACCGGGAGAGGGTCGGTGCCCCGGGTCCGGTCCCCGGTTCCCGGTCCCAAACCCCGGGCTGGGTTTTTTAGTTCCCGGTGCCCGGGTCCGTCCCGGGGGCGGCGGCCGCCCCGTTTTGGTCCCTCCCCGCCGGGGAAGGGGGAGGCTCCGCCGCTCCCGGGGGCGGTTACAAGAGCCCGGCCCCGCTCGGGGCGCGGCCACTCGCCGCCATCCCGCCGCCCCGCACGGATCGGTACCGGGCACCGGGCACCGGGGGGGACGACAAACGACCCCCGGGGGACTTCACCGCCAGGAAAAAAAACCGGGAGCCATGGCCCTGCCCGGGAG
>NW_015092982.1:17775-21396 GCF_001431845.1 Calidris pugnax
CTTGGGGGAGGTTCTCTCTGGGTGGTGGCACCACCCTCTGGTCTATCACCTGATCCTCCCCCTCCCCACCACCCCCAAAACTTGCTGAGGGGCATCATCTGCCCCACCTTCCACATCCTACGAAGGTCTTCTGCTCTCCAGCCCTTGGAGATGGTCACGAGCCACCTGGTTGTGGTCCTCCATGGACCGGTTCTAGGTGGCCCTGCTTGAGATGACTCCCAGAGGTCCCACCCCCACCTCCACGGGGTGATCCCCAAACTTGCTGAGGGGCATCATCTGCCCCACCTTCCACATCCTACGAAGGTCTTCTGCTCTCCAGCCCTTGGAGATGGTCACGAGCCACCTGGTTGTGGTCCTCCATGGACCGGTTCTAGGTGGCCCTGCTTGAGATGACTCCCAGAGGTCCCACCCCCACCTCCACGGGGTGATCCCCAAACTTGCTGAGGGGCATCATCTGCCCCACCTTCCACATCCTACGAAGGTCTTCTGCTCTCCAGCCCTTGGAGATGGTCACGAGCCACCTGGTCGTGGTCCTCCATGGACCAGTTCCAGGTGGCCCTGCTCGAGGTGACTCCCAGAGGTCCCACCCCCACCTCCACAGGGCGATTTCTGAGGTTCCTTTGGGGGCTTCAGGAGAAGACATGGCCCCGTCCCACGGGTGACGTCCCTCTGTTGACCCCTGGGGACCCAGGTTGGGCCTGGTTGGATCCTCCCACCCCCCCCCAAACCTGCTGAGGGGCATCATCTGCCCCACCTTCCAGATCCTACCAAGGTCTTCTGCTCTCCAGCCCTTGGAGATGGTCCTGGTCCTCCATGGACCAGTTCCAGGTGGCCCTGCTCGAGGTGACTCCCAGAGGTCCCACCCCCACCTCCACGGGGCGATTTCTGAGGTTCCTTTGGGGGCTTCAGGAGAAGACATGGCCCTGTCCCACGGGTGACGTCCCTCTGTTGACCCTTGGGGACCCAGGTTGGGCCTGGTTGGGTTCCTTCAAGAAGGTCCACACGTGGTTGGTGGGCTCCGTAGAGTCGTGTCACTTCCTTGGGTGATGGCTTGATGCTGAAGGAGCTGCTTCGAGGTTTAGAAAAGGACCAAAAAGCCCCAAATCCCTCCCCAAAAAATTCCCCTTTTGCGTTGTCGGGTCCTCTCTTACTGGGAGAACTGGGAGGGGCAGCAGATGAAGGTGATGGAGACGTGATGGGGCCCCTTTGGTGGAGACCCCCTTGGCGGGCGGATTCCACGTCCGAGCAGCTGAAAATATCCAACTTTTCTCTAAATTTGGGGTCAAATTCACAAAATTAGACCTTTGTGAGGTGGGTTTGCCCTTTGGTAGATGTTCCGTCGTGGAAGGTCCAGGCTTTGGAAGGACCTTCCTCATCGTCTTTGCTCCTCGTCACCTTCAGAGTTGCTTTGGAAGGAGAATTTCTTCTCTCTGGTTCTCATCCGCGCCTGAAACTCGCTAAAAATGGGGGAAATTCCCTCGATTTGCTTTTTGGTGGCCAAAAAAATCAACTTTGAGGTGTCTCTTCCTGCTTCTTCAGGGCAGGAGAAGACACGGGGTGAAGGGGGAGGGTTGATGACCCACCACCCAACGCTCGAATTTCTTTCGTTTCCACTTAACGGTGGAAATATCGATTATTGGAGGAGCTTCTCTGAGGACTTTGTGTTGGGTCAAGGAGACGTGGTGGCCCTCTGCCACCCCTGGGCCGTGGTGACATTTAGGTCCTTATGGAGCTTTATCGCTTTGTGTGAGCCCAAAGACCTCAAGGGTGGGTCCAAAAACCTCAAGGTTGGGCCCAAAGACCTCAAGGTTGGGCCCAAGCCTCAAAAGGTTGATCCAAAGACCTCGAGGTGGGCCCAAAGACCCCAAAAGTTGGCTCAAAGACCTCAAGGGTGGGCCTAAGACTCAAAAGGTTGACCCAAAGACCTCGAGGTTGGGCCCAAGACTCAAAAGGTTGATCCAAAGGCCTCGAGGTGGGCCTAAAGACCTCAAGGTTGGGCCAAAGACCTCAAGGTTGGGCCCAAGACTCAAGAGGTTGATCCAAAGGCCTCGAGGTGGGCCCAAAGACCTCAAGGTTGGGCCAAAGAGGGGGTGGGAGGAAGAGCCGGGGTTTCACGTGGACCTCTCCGATGTCTCCCCCAGGCTGAGAAGGTGAAACCAAAGCTGCTGTGAAGTCCTCAAGTGAAGGCAGAGGGATTCCCCGGGGCGGATCCAGCCGGCACCAGCATCCCAGCAAGGTCAGTGGGATGGAACCTCCACGGGGTGATCCCCAAACTTGCTGAGGGGCATCATCTGCCCCACCTTCCACATCCTACGAAGGTCTTCTGCTCTCCAGCCCTTGGAGATGGTCACGAGCCACCTGGTCGTGGTCCTCCATGGACCAGTTCCAGGTGGCCCTGCTCGAGGTGACTCCCAGAGGTCCCACCCCCACCTCCACAGGGCGATTTCTGAGGTTCCTTTGGGGGCTTCAGGAGAAGACATGGCCCTGTCCCACGGGTGACGTCCCTCTGTTGACCCTTGGGGACCCAGGTTGGGCCTGGTTGGGTTCCTTCAAGAAGGTCCACACGTGGTTGGTGGGCTCCGTAGAGTCGTGTCACTTCCTTGGGTGATGGCTTGATGCTGAAGGAGCTGCTTCGAGGTTTAGAAAAGGACCAAAAAGCCCCAAATCCCTCCCCAAAAAATTCCCCTTTTGCGTTGTCGGGTCCTCTCTTACTGGGAGAACTGGGAGGGGCAGCAGATGAAGGTGATGGAGACGTGATGGGGCCCCTTTGGTGGAGACCCCCTTGGCGGGCGGATTCCACGTCCGAGCAGCTGAAAATATCCAACTTTTCTCTAAATTTGGGGTCAAATTCACAAAATTAGACCTTTGTGAGGTGGGTTTGCCCTTTGGTAGATGTTCCGTCGTGGAAGGTCCAGGCTTTGGAAGGACCTTCCTCATCGTCTTTGCTCCTCGTCACCTTCAGAGTTGCTTTGGAAGGAGAATTTCTTCTCTCTGGTTCTCATCCGCGCCTGAAACTCGCTAAAAATGGGGGAAATTCCCTCGATTTGCTTTTTGGTGGCCAAAAAAATCAACTTTGAGGTGTCTCTTCCTGCTTCTTCAGGGCAGGAGAAGACACGGGGTGAAGGGGGAGGGTTGATGACCCACCACCCAACGCTCGAATTTCTTTCGTTTCCACTTAACGGTGGAAATATCGATTATTGGAGGAGCTTCTCTGAGGACTTTGTGTTGGGTCAAGGAGACGTGGTGGCCCTCTGCCACCCCTGGGCCGTGGTGACATTTAGGTCCTTATGGAGCTTTATCGCTTTGTGTGAGCCCAAAGACCTCAAGGGTGGGTCCAAAAACCTCAAGGTTGGGCCCAAAGACCTCAAGGTTGGGCCCAAGCCTCAAAAGGTTGATCCAAAGACCTCGAGGTGGGCCCAAAGACCCCAAAAGTTGGCTCAAAGACCTCAAGGGTGGGCCTAAGACTCAAAAGGTTGACCCAAAGACCTCGAGGTTGGGCCCAAGACTCAAAAGGTTGATCCAAAGGCCTCGAGGTGGGCCTAAAGACCTCAAGGTTGGGCCAAAGACCTCAAGGTTGGGCCCAAGACTCAAGAGGTTGATCCAAAGGCCTCGAGGTGGGCC
>NW_015092982.1:26316-28490 GCF_001431845.1 Calidris pugnax
CTTGGGGGAGGTTCTCTCTGGGTGGTGGCACCACCCTCTGGTCTATCACCTGATCCTCCCCCTCCCCACCACCCCCAAAACTTGCTGAGGGGCATCATCTGCCCCACCTTCCACATCCTACGAAGGTCTTCTGCTCTCCAGCCCTTGGAGATGGTCACGAGCCACCTGGTTGTGGTCCTCCATGGACCGGTTCTAGGTGGCCCTGCTTGAGATGACTCCCAGAGGTCCCACCCCCACCTCCACGGGGTGATCCCCAAACTTGCTGAGGGGCATCATCTGCCCCACCTTCCACATCCTACGAAGGTCTTCTGCTCTCCAGCCCTTGGAGATGGTCACGAGCCACCTGGTCGTGGTCCTCCATGGACCAGTTCCAGGTGGCCCTGCTCGAGGTGACTCCCAGAGGTCCCACCCCCACCTCCACAGGGCGATTTCTGAGGTTCCTTTGGGGGCTTCAGGAGAAGACATGGCCCCGTCCCACGGGTGACGTCCCTCTGTTGACCCCTGGGGACCCAGGTTGGGCCTGGTTGGATCCTCCCACCCCCCCCCAAACCTGCTGAGGGGCATCATCTGCCCCACCTTCCAGATCCTACCAAGGTCTTCTGCTCTCCAGCCCTTGGAGATGGTCCTGGTCCTCCATGGACCAGTTCCAGGTGGCCCTGCTCGAGGTGACTCCCAGAGGTCCCACCCCCACCTCCACGGGGCGATTTCTGAGGTTCCTTTGGGGGCTTCAGGAGAAGACATGGCCCTGTCCCACGGGTGACGTCCCTCTGTTGACCCTTGGGGACCCAGGTTGGGCCTGGTTGGGTTCCTTCAAGAAGGTCCACACGTGGTTGGTGGGCTCCGTAGAGTCGTGTCACTTCCTTGGGTGATGGCTTGATGCTGAAGGAGCTGCTTCGAGGTTTAGAAAAGGACCAAAAAGCCCCAAATCCCTCCCCAAAAAATTCCCCTTTTGCGTTGTCGGGTCCTCTCTTACTGGGAGAACTGGGAGGGGCAGCAGATGAAGGTGATGGAGACGTGATGGGGCCCCTTTGGTGGAGACCCCCTTGGCGGGCGGATTCCACGTCCGAGCAGCTGAAAATATCCAACTTTTCTCTAAATTTGGGGTCAAATTCACAAAATTAGACCTTTGTGAGGTGGGTTTGCCCTTTGGTAGATGTTCCGTCGTGGAAGGTCCAGGCTTTGGAAGGACCTTCCTCATCGTCTTTGCTCCTCGTCACCTTCATAGTTGCTTTGGAAGGAGAATTTCTTCTCTCTGGTTCTCATCCGCGCCTGAAACTCGCTAAAAATGGGGGAAATTCCCTCGATTTGCTTTTTGGTGGCCAAAAAAATCAACTTTGAGGTGTCTCTTCCTGCTTCTTCAGGGCAGGAGAAGACACGGGGTGAAGGGGGAGGGTTGA
The DNA here is from genome assembly GCF_001431845.1 of Calidris pugnax. Lineage (NCBI taxonomy): Eukaryota > Metazoa > Chordata > Aves > Charadriiformes > Scolopacidae > Calidris > Calidris pugnax. The sequence continues at coordinate 27,714 of NW_015092982.1, forward strand.
TGACCCACCACCCAACGCTCGAATTTCTTTCGTTTCCACTTAACGGTGGAAATATCGATTATTGGAGGAGCTTCTCTGAGGACTTTGTGTTGGGTCAAGGAGACGTGGTGGCCCTCTGCCACCCCTGGGCCGTGGTGACATTTAGGTCCTTATGGAGCTTTATCGCTTTGTGTGAGCCCAAAGACCTCAAGGGTGGGTCCAAAAACCTCAAGGTTGGGCCCAAAGACCTCAAGGTTGGGCCCAAGCCTCAAAAGGTTGATCCAAAGACCTCGAGGTGGGCCCAAAGACCCCAAAAGTTGGCTCAAAGACCTCAAGGGTGGGCCTAAGACTCAAAAGGTTGACCCAAAGACCTCGAGGTTGGGCCCAAGACTCAAAAGGTTGATCCAAAGGCCTCGAGGTGGGCCTAAAGACCTCAAGGTTGGGCCAAAGACCTCAAGGTTGGGCCCAAGACTCAAGAGGTTGATCCAAAGGCCTCGAGGTGGGCCCAAAGACCTCAAGGTTGGGCCAAAGAGGGGGTGGGAGGAAGAGCCGGGGTTTCACGTGGACCTCTCCGATGTCTCCCCCAGGCTGAGAAGGTGAAACCAAAGCTGCTGTGAAGTCCTCAAGTGAAGGCAGAGGGATTCCCCGGGGCGGATCCAGCCGGCACCAGCATCCCAGCAAGGTCAGTGGGATGGAACTGGTTTCACCCCCCCCCCCCCCCCCCCCTGGCATTAAGGAGCATAAACACATTAAACTTTAAAAAGAAAAGGAACTGTGAAGATTGAAATAACTTTTAAT
>NW_015092982.1:29180-33198 GCF_001431845.1 Calidris pugnax
AAGAAGATGAAAAAGGCCTGGCCCACCATAACCACTGGCTCCGCAGAGGTGGCAAATAAAGGTGTGGGTAGGAGAGTCTTCACAAAGGTGTCCCTGGTGCGCACAGGTCATTCTAGTGAAGCTGCAAATGGCTGCCTGGGGGGCTGGTGCAGCCCCGTGCTGGCTGTCGGGAAGAAATCCCTTCTGGCAAGCAGAAAGGAGCAGTTTTCCTGCAAGGAACGAGCAGCCGAGAGAAATTTTGCAGCTCTGGGCGAACCTCAACCGTTGCCAAGCTGCTCCCTCCCATCAGGTCGGACCCGCTTCCCCCCCCCCCCCCCCCCCCAGTCCAAAACCCACGGCCTTCTCCTCCCTCCATCACCTTCTCCTTCTCCCTCTTCCCCCAGATGGAGAAGGAGGAGGAGACCCGGGAGATCCTGCTCCCCAACTGGCAGGGCAGCGGCTCCCACGGCATCACCATCGACCAGACGGACGACGGGGTCTTCGTCAAACGGGTGCAGCAGAACTCCCCGGCCGCCAAGATGGGCGTCGTGAAGGAAGGTGGGACCATGGGATGGCAGGAGGGCTTGGGTGGGAAGGGACCTCTCAAGGCCACCTCATCCAGTGCCCACCACGGGCAGGGACATCTCCCAGTAGATCAGGTTGCTCCCACCTGGCCTTCAACTCTTCAAGGCCATGGACTGGTTTGGGTTGAAGGGACCTTCAACGGCCACCTCATCCAACCCCACCATGAGCAGGGACATCTACAAGACCAGGTTGCCCCAAACCCCATCAAACCTGGCCTTGAAGCCTCCAGTCATGGAATGGTTTGGCTTGAAGGGACCTTCAAAGGCCACCTCATCCAGTGCCCACCACAGGCAGGGACATCTCCCAGTAGATCAGGTTGCTCCCACCTGGCCTTCAACTCTTCCAGTCATGGAATCATGGACTGGTTTGGGTTGAAGGGACCTCTCAAGGCCACCTCATCCAACCCCACCATGAGCGGGGACATCTCCAAGGTTGTCCAACCTGGCCTTGAACTCTTCCAGTCATGGAATCAAACTGGTTTGGGTTGAAGGGACCTCTCAAGGCCACCTCATCCAACCCCACCATGAGCAGGGACATCTCCAAGACCAGCTTGCCCCAAACCCCATCGAATCTGGCCTTGAACACCTCCAGGGACCTTCAAAAGTCACCTCATCCAGTGCCCACCACAAGCAGGGACATCTCCAAGACCAGCTTGCCCCAAACCCCCTCGAATCTGGCCTTGAACACCTCCAGGGACCTTCAAAAGTCACCTCATCCAGTGCCCACCACAAGCAGGGACATCTCCAAGACCAGCTTGCCCCAAACCCCATCGAACCTGGCCTTGAACTCTTCCAGTCATGGAATCATGGACTGGTTTGGGTTGAAGGAACCTTTCAAGGCCATCTCATCCAACCCCACCATGAGCGGGGACATCTACAAGACCAGGTTGCTCCAAACCCCATCAAACCCCTTGAACCTCTCCAGTCATGGAATCATGGACTGGTTTGGGTTGAAGGGACCTCTCAAAGCCACCTTCTCCAACCCCCACCATGAGCAGGGACATCTACAAGACCAGGTTGCCCCAAACCCCATCGAACCCGGCCTTGAAACCCTCCAGTCATGGAATCATGGACTGGTTTGGGTTGAAGGAACCTTTCAAGGCCACCTCATCCAGTGTCCACCACGGGCAGGAACATCTCCCAGTAGATCAGGTTGCTCCCACCTGGCCTTCAACTCTTCCAGTTGCAGAACCATGGACTGGTTTGGGTTGAAGGGACCTTCAAAAGTCACCTCATCCAGTGTCCACCACAAGCAGGGACATCTCCCAGTAGATCAGGTTGCTTTGACCTGGTCTTCAACTCTTCCAGTCATGGAATCATGGACTGGTTTGGGTTGAAGGGACCTCTCAAGGCCACCTCATCCAACCCCCACCATGAGCTGGGACATCTCCAAGACCAGGTTGTCCAACCTGGCCTTGAACTCTTCCAGTCATGGAATCAAACTGGTTTGGGTTGAAGGAACCCTTCAAGGCCACCTTCTCCAACCCCACCACGGGCAGGGCCATCTCCCAGTAGATGAGGTTGCCCAAAGCCCCGTCCAATCTGGGGCGTCTCAGTGGCCTCCTCTGGTCCCTCTCCCCCAGCTCCGTGTCCCTCTGATGTCCCCAGAGCTGGTGGCAGCGCTGGGGGGGGGGTGTCTCCCCACGTGGGGGCATCTGTCCCTCGGGGGGGGCACCTTGGTGGGGAGGAGGAAGGGGGTCCCCACTCAGGAGGAGGAGGAGGAGGAAGGGAGTCCCCGCTCAGGAGGAAGAGGAAGGAGAAGAAGGAGGAGGAAGGGGGTCCCCGCTCAGGAGGAAGAGGAGGAAGAAGGGAGTCCTTGCTCAGGAGGAAGAGGATGAGGAAGGGGATCCCCGCTCAGGAGGAGGAAGGGAATCCCCACTCAGAAGGAGGAGGAAGGAGAAGGAGGATGAGGAAGGGAGTCCTTGCTCAGGAGGAAGAAGAGGGTCCCCAGTCCTTGCTTGAGAGGAAGAGGAAGGGGGTCCCCACTCAGGAGGAAGAGGAAGGAGAAGGAGGAGGAAGAAGGGGGTCCTTGCTCGGGAGGAAGAGGAGGAGGAAGGGGGTCTCTGAGCAGGAGGAAGAGGAAGGAGAAGGAGGAGGAGGAAGGGAGTCCTCGCTCAGGAGGAAGAGGAGGAAGAAGAAGGTCCTTGGTCCTTGCTTGAGAGGAGGAGAAAGGGGATCCCTGCTCAGGAGGAAGAGGAGGAGGAAGGAGTTCTCTGATAAGGAGAAGGAGGAAGGGGGTCCCCGCTCAGGAGGAAGAGGAGGAAGAAGGGGGTCCTTGCTCAGGAGGAAGAGGATGAGGAAGGGAGTCCCCACTCAGGAGGAAGAGGAAGGAGAAGGAGGAGGAGGAAGGGGGTCCCCAGTCAGGAGGAAGAGGAGGAGGAAGGGGAACCCCACTCAGGAGGAAGAGGAGGAGGAAGGGAATCCCCTCTCAGGAGGAAGAGGAAAGAGAAGGAGGAGGAGGAAGGGAGTCCTCGCTCAGGAGGAAGAGGAGGAAGGGGGTCCCTGCTCAGGAGGAAGAAGAGGAGGAAGGGAGTCCTCACTCAGGAGGAAGAGGAAGGAGAAGGAGGAGGAAGAAGGGGGTCCTTGCTCAGGAGGAAGAGGATGAGGAAGGGAGTCCTCGCTCAGGAGGAAGAGGAAGGAGGAGGAGGAGGAAGGGGAACCCCACTCAGGAGGAAGAGGAGGAGGAAGGAAGTCCTCACTCAAGAGGAAGAGGAAGGAGAAGGAGGAGGAGGAAGGGAGTCCTCGCTCAGGAGGAAGAGGAAGGAGAAGGAGGAGGAAGAAGGGGGTCCTCGCTCAGGAGGAAGAGGAAGGAGGAGGAGGAAGGAAGTCCTCACTCAGGAGGAAGAGGAGGAGGAGGAAGAGGGTCCCTGCTCAGGAGGAAGAGGAAGGAAATCCTCACTCAGGAGGAAGAAGGAGGGGGAAGGAGGTCCCAGCTCAGGCAGAGGAGGAGGAGGAAGAGGAGGAGGAAGAGGGGGTGCAGCCCTTGGCGGAGCTTGTTGTGGGGCAGATTTGGGGGTTGATTTTTCTTTTTTTGGGGAGGGAAATGGGTTCTTTTTGTCCATTTTTCCATCTTGGCCTCGCTTCCTTCCTCCTCCTCCTCCTCGGGGAGAGAACCCCAAGAGCGGTGGTTGCTCCCCGTTTGGCTGTTGGTGGGGATGGATTTTGGGGGGGTCCCTTCCCCAATATCTCACCTCTTGACCCTCCCCCCCCCCAACCCCGCCCCCCAGGGGACCAGATCGTGAGCGCCACCGTCTACTTCGACAACCTGCAGTCGGGGGAGGTGACGCAGCTCCTCAACAGCATGGGCCACCACCGGGTGGGTCTGCGCCTCCAACGCAAAGGGGACAGGTCCCCGCTGCCGGGACAGGCCTGGTCACACGAGGTCTTCTCGGCCACCACCCCCGAAGTTGTCCTGGTGGGTCCTGGTGAGGGTGGGGTGGGAGGAAGAGGAAGGG
>NW_015092982.1:40620-44089 GCF_001431845.1 Calidris pugnax
CACCTCATCCAGTGCCCACCACGGGCAGGGACATCTCCCAGTAGATCAAGTTGCTCCCACCTGGCCTTCAACTCTTCCAGTCATGGAATCATGGACTGGTTTGGTTTGAAGGGACCTTCAAAGGCCACCTCATCCAGTGCCCACCACGGGCAGGGACATCTCCCAGTAGATCAGGTTGCTCCCACCTGGCCTTCAACTCTTCCAGTCATGGAATCATGGACTGGTTTGGGTTGAAGGGACCTCTCAAGGCCACCTCATCCAACCCCACCATGAGCGGGGACATCTACAAGACCAGGTTGCTCCAAACCCCATCAAACCCCTTGAACCTCTCCAGTCATGGAATCATGGACTGGTTTGGGTTGAAGGGACCTCTCAAAGCCACCTTCTCCAACCCCCACCATGAGCAGGGACATCTACAAGACCAGGTTGCCCCAAACCCCATCGAACCCGGCCTTGAAACCCTCCAGTCATGGAATCATGGACTGGTTTGGGTTGAAGGAACCTTTCAAGGCCACCTCATCCAGTGTCCACCACGGGCAGGAACATCTCCCAGTAGATCAGGTTGCTCCCACCTGGCCTTCAACTCTTCCAGTTGCAGAACCATGGACTGGTTTGGGTTGAAGGGACCTTCAAAAGTCACCTCATCCAGTGTCCACCACAAGCAGGGACATCTCCCAGTAGATCAGGTTGCTTTGACCTGGCCTTCAACTCTTCCAGTCATGGAATCATGGACTGGTTTGGGTTGAAGGGACCTCTCAAGGCCACCTCATCCAACCCCCACCATGAGCTGGGACATCTCCAAGACCAGGTTGTCCAACCTGGCCTTGAACTCTTCCAGTCATGGAATCAAACTGGTTTGGGTTGAAGGAACCCTTCAAGGCCACCTTCTCCAACCCCACCACGGGCAGGGCCATCTCCCAGTAGATGAGGTTGCCCAAAGCCCCGTCCAATCTGGGGCGTCTCAGTGGCCTCCTCTGGTCCCTCTCCCCCAGCTCCGTGTCCCTCTGATGTCCCCAGAGCTGGTGGCAGCGCTGGGGGGGGGGTGTCTCCCCACGTGGGGGCATCTGTCCCTCGGGGGGGGCACCTTGGTGGGGAGGAGGAAGGGGGTCCCCACTCAGGAGGAGGAGGAGGAGGAAGGGAGTCCCCGCTCAGGAGGAAGAGGAAGGAGAAGAAGGAGGAGGAAGGGGGTCCCCGCTCAGGAGGAAGAGGAGGAAGAAGGGAGTCCTTGCTCAGGAGGAAGAGGATGAGGAAGGGGATCCCCGCTCAGGAGGAGGAAGGGAATCCCCACTCAGAAGGAGGAGGAAGGAGAAGGAGGATGAGGAAGGGAGTCCTTGCTCAGGAGGAAGAAGAGGGTCCCCAGTCCTTGCTTGAGAGGAAGAGGAAGGGGGTCCCCACTCAGGAGGAAGAGGAAGGAGAAGGAGGAGGAAGAAGGGGGTCCTTGCTCGGGAGGAAGAGGAGGAGGAAGGGGGTCTCTGAGCAGGAGGAAGAGGAAGGAGAAGGAGGAGGAGGAAGGGAGTCCTCGCTCAGGAGGAAGAGGAGGAAGAAGAAGGTCCTTGGTCCTTGCTTGAGAGGAGGAGAAAGGGGATCCCTGCTCAGGAGGAAGAGGAGGAGGAAGGAGTTCTCTGATAAGGAGAAGGAGGAAGGGGGTCCCCGCTCAGGAGGAAGAGGAGGAAGAAGGGGGTCCTTGCTCAGGAGGAAGAGGATGAGGAAGGGAGTCCCCACTCAGGAGGAAGAGGAAGGAGAAGGAGGAGGAGGAAGGGGGTCCCCAGTCAGGAGGAAGAGGAGGAGGAAGGGGAACCCCACTCAGGAGGAAGAGGAGGAGGAAGGGAATCCCCTCTCAGGAGGAAGAGGAAAGAGAAGGAGGAGGAGGAAGGGAGTCCTCGCTCAGGAGGAAGAGGAGGAAGGGGGTCCCTGCTCAGGAGGAAGAAGAGGAGGAAGGGAGTCCTCACTCAGGAGGAAGAGGAAGGAGAAGGAGGAGGAGGAAGGGAGTCCTCGCTCAGGAGGAAGAGGAGGAAGGGGGTCCCTGCTCAGGAGGAAGAAGAGGAGGAAGGGAGTCCTCACTCAGGAGGAAGAGGAAGGAGGAGGAGGAGGAAGGGGAACCCCACTCAGGAGGAAGAGGAGGAGGAAGGAAGTCCTCACTCAAGAGGAAGAGGAAGGAGAAGGAGGAGGAGGAAGGGAGTCCTCGCTCAGGAGGAAGAGGAAGGAGAAGGAGGAGGAAGAAGGGGGTCCTCGCTCAGGAGGAAGAGGAAGGAGGAGGAGGAAGGAAGTCCTCACTCAGGAGGAAGAGGAGGAGGAGGAAGAGGGTCCCTGCTCAGGAGGAAGAGGAAGGAAATCCTCACTCAGGAGGAAGAAGGAGGGGGAAGGAGGTCCCAGCTCAGGCAGAGGAGGAGGAGGAAGAGGAGGAGGAAGAGGGGGTGCAGCCCTTGGCGGAGCTTGTTGTGGGGCAGATTTGGGGGTTGATTTTTCTTTTTTTGGGGAGGGAAATGGGTTCTTTTTGTCCATTTTTCCATCTTGGCCTCGCTTCCTTCCTCCTCCTCCTCCTCGGGGGGAGAACCCCAGGAGCGGTGGTTGCTCCCCGTTTGGCTGTTGGTGGGGATGGATTTTGGGGGGGTCCCTTCCCCAACCTCGCTCAGGAGGAAGAGGAAGGAGAAGGAGGAGGAAGAAGGGGGTCCTCGCTCAGGAGGAAGAGGAAGGAGGAGGAGGAAGGAAGTCCTCACTCAGGAGGAAGAGGAGGAGGAGGAAGAGGGTCCCTGCTCAGGAGGAAGAGGAAGGAAATCCTCACTCAGGAGGAAGAAGGAGGGGGAAGGAGGTCCCAGCTCAGGCAGAGGAGGAGGAGGAAGAGGAGGAGGAAGAGGGGGTGCAGCCCTTGGCGGAGCTTGTTGTGGGGCAGATTTGGGGGTTGATTTTTCTTTTTTTGGGGAGGGAAATGGGTTCTTTTTGTCCATTTTTCCATCTTGGCCTCGCTTCCTTCCTCCTCCTCCTCCTCGGGGAGAGAACCCCAAGAGCGGTGGTTGCTCCCCGTTTGGCTGTTGGTGGGGATGGATTTTGGGGGGGTCCCTTCCCCAATATCTCACCTCTTGACCCTCCCCCCCCCCAACCCCGCCCCCCAGGGGACCAGATCGTGAGCGCCACCGTCTACTTCGACAACCTGCAGTCGGGGGAGGTGACGCAGCTCCTCAACAGCATGGGCCACCACCGGGTGGGTCTGCGCCTCCAACGCAAAGGGGACAGGTCCCCGCTGCCGGGACAGGCCTGGTCACACGAGGTCTTCTCGGCCACCACCCCCGAAGTTGTCCTGGTGGGTCCTGGTGAGGGTGGGGTGGGAGGAAGAGGAAGGGTTGAGGAAGGTTGGATGGGGTGGAAGAAGAAAGGTTGAGGAGGGTGGTGGGTGATGGTGGGATGGGGTGGGAGGAAGAGGAAGGGTCAAGGATGGTGGGATGGTGTGGGAAGAAGAAGGACTGAGGAGGGT
>NW_015092982.1:53124-72130 GCF_001431845.1 Calidris pugnax
GGGGGTGGGGGCAGCGCTGGGGGGGGGGTGTCTCCCCACGTGGGGGCATCTGTCCCTCGGGGGGGGCACCTTGGTGGGGAGGAGGAAGGGGGTCCCCACTCAGGAGGAGGAGGAGGAGGAAGGGAGTCCCCGCTCAGGAGGAAGAGGAAGGAGAAGAAGGAGGAGGAAGGGGGTCCCCGCTCAGGAGGAAGAGGAGGAAGAAGGGGGTCCTTGCTCAGGAGGAAGAGGATGAGGAAGGGAGTCCCCACTCAGGAGGAAGAGGAAGGAGAAGGAGGAGGAAGAAGGGGGTCCTTGCTCGGGAGGAAGAGGAGGAGGAAGGGGGTCTCTGAGCAGGAGGAAGAGGAAGGAGAAGGAGGAGGAGGAAGGGAGTCCTCGCTCAGGAGGAAGAGGAGGAAGGGGGTCCCTGCTCAGGAGGAAGAAGAGGAGGAAGGGAGTCCTCGCTCAGGAGGAAGAGGAAGGAGAAGGAGGAGGAAGAAGGGGGTCCTCGCTCAGGAGGAAGAGGAAGGAGGAGGAGGAAGGAAGTCCTCACTCAGGAGGAAGAGGAGGAGGAGGAAGAGGGTCCCTGCTCAGGAGGAAGAGGAAGGAAATCCTCACTCAGGAGGAAGAAGGAGGGGGAAGGAGGTCCCAGCTCAGGCAGAGGAGGAGGAGGAAGAGGAGGAGGAAGAGGGGGTGCAGCCCTTGGCGGAGCTTGTTGTGGGGCAGATTTGGGGGTTGATTTTTCTTTTTTTGGGGAGGGAAATGGGTTCTTTTTGTCCATTTTTCCATCTTGGCCTCGCTTCCTTCCTCCTCCTCCTCCTCGGGGAGAGAACCCCAAGAGCGGTGGTTGCTCCCCGTTTGGCTGTTGGTGGGGGAACCCCAGGAGCGGTGGTTGCTCCCCGTTTGGCTGTTGGTGGGGATGGATTTTGGGGGGGTCCCTTCCCCACCCCCCCCCCAACCCCGCCCCCCAGGGGACCAGATCGTGAGCGCCACCGTCTACTTCGACAACCTGCAGTCGGGGGAGGTGACGCAGCTCCTCAACAGCATGGGCCACCACCGGGTGGGTCTGCGCCTCCAACGCAAAGGGGACAGGTCCCCGCTGCCGGGACAGGCCTGGTCACACGAGGTCTTCTCGGCCACCACCCCCGAAGTTGTCCTGGTGGGTCCTGGTGAGGGTGGGGTGGGAGGAAGAGGAAGGGTTGAGGAAGGTTGGATGGGGTGGAAGAAGAAAGGTTGAGGAGGGTGGTGGGTGATGGTGGGATGGGGTGGGAGGAAGAGGAAGGGTCAAGGATGGTGGGATGGTGTGGGAAGAAGAAGGACTGAGGAGGGTGGTGGGTGATGGTGGGATGGGGTGGGAGGAAGAGGAAGGGTCAAGGATGGTGGGATGGTGTGGGAAGAAGAAGGACTGAGGAGGGTGGTGGGTGATGGTGGGATGGGGTGGGATGAAGAAGAAGGGCTGAGGAGAGGGAGAGGAAGCAATGGTGGGATGGGGTGGGAGGAAGAAGGAGGGTTGAGGAGGGTGGGATGGGGTGGGAGGAAGAGGAAGGGCTGAGGATGGTGGGATGAGGTGGAAGAAGAAAGGTTGAGGAGGGTGGTGGGTGATGGTGGGATGGGGTGGGAGGAAGAGGAAGGGTTGAGGATGGTGGGATGGGGTGGGAGGAAGAGGAAGGGCTGAAGAAGCCCCTTGGGTGCTGATGAAGGTCTCCTGCGGTTCCAGAGCGGTGACGATGAGGAGTACAGGAGGATCTACACCACCAAGATCAAACCGAGGCTGAAGTCGGAGGAGGTGCTGGAGGGGGAGGTTGGTGGGACGCAGAGCAGGACCATCACCGTCACCAGGAAGGTCACGGCCTACACCGTGGACGTCAGCAGCCACGATGGAACTGGAGACCTCCAAGTCCTCGGCCCCGAATTTAAGATCCTCATCCCGAGCCAGGAGACGACCCACACGACGGAGACGGTGGTGGAAGGAGACCTTGGGATGGTGGGACCTGGGGGAAGCAGCCGAGGCCCGGACTGGAGCGTGGACCTTCGAGGACCAAGGGTTGATTCTTCTTCTTCTTCTTCTGCCCACAAGTTGGACGTCCACCTCGGGGAGGTTCCTTCAGGAAAGGTCGGGATGACGGCGTCGGGATCTCCAGGCCTGGACCTGAGGACTCGCCTGGACCCTCAACTGCCCCAGAGCCACGTTCCTGGTGGAGAAACTGGAAAATCCATGATGGTGGAGATGGTGGGAGGTGACGGTTTGGGCTCCTCCTCCATTGGGTCGCCCAGAATCGAGACCAACGGACAGATGGGCAACCTGGAGGTGGGGTTTCACCTCAAGGGGCCTGGGTTGGACGGCAAAGGACACGGCCACGTCGGGGGGACACCGTCCCACCTTGATGGTTCCACCCCTCATCTTCAGGGAGGTCTCCAAGGCCCCGGCGTCGAGGTTTCGGCACCGACGATGGAAACCTCCCCCCTCGACGTGGGGAAAATCAACTTCCCCGCCTTGAAAATGCCCAAATTTGGGTTCCCCACGGCGGGATCCGGCCCCGAAGCTCCAGCCCCCCAAGTTGGGGTCCACCTTCCGGCGGTGCCGAAGCCGCAGTCCCCGTGCCTGGATGTCACCTCCTCCTCTTCCATCCACGTCCCGTCAACGGACGTTTCGGTTCCTTCAACGAAAGGCCCCAAGGTGGAGGTGGGGCTGAAGGGGGCTGCCCTACAAGTGGAGGTCCCCGGGGTGGGGATCAAAGGACCCGCCGTCGAGCTCCCGCCTTCTTCTGAGGTGGAAATTCCTGGTGGGAAGGGGATCCTCAAAATGCCCCACATGAACTTCCCCAAATTTACCGCCTCGGACTCGCGAGGGGAAGGTCCCGGGGTGGAAATGGCGCTGCCCAAGGGCCAGGTGGGACCGGTGGTGGCCGACGTTGGCCTTCCCGAGGTGGCCACCAAAGGAGAATGGAAAGGCCCCACGTTCAAGAAGGTGGAAACGCCCCACATCTCTCTGTCGGACGTAAATCTGAAGCTGAAGGGACCTCAGGTGAAGGGAGACGTGGGCGTCACCGGCCCCGGGGTGGAAGGACTTGGCTCCAAAGGTCTCAAGATGGACGTCAAGGCTCCTGATGTTGAGTTTGAAGGTCCAGGAGGTTGCTTGAAAGGACCCGGCGTCTCCGCGCCGGATATGGACATTCACCTGAAGGGACCGAAGGGGAAGGGAGAAGTGGACGTTTCCGTCCCCAAAATGGGTGGCACCTTGAAAGGGCCTCACTTTGACATCAAAGGCCCCAAAGTGGGCGTGGACGTCCCCGACGTAGATGTCAAAGGCCCCAAAGTTTCCATGCCTGAGATGAGCTTCAAGACCCCCCAGATCTCCATGCCCGACATCGACCTCAACCTGAAAGGCCCCAAAGTGAAGGGTGACCTGGACGTTTCCGTCCCCAAGGTAGAAGTTGGTTTGAAGGGTCCTGAACTGGATCTCAAAGGCCCCAAAGTTGACCTTGGAGCACCAGAGGTGGACATCCATGGGTCAGAGGGCAAAGTGAAGATACCTAAGATGAAAATGCCCAAATTTGGGGTGCCCGGACTGAAAGGAGAGGCCCCCAGCGTCGATGTGACCCTTCCAAAGGGTGAGGTGGACATTTCTGGCCCCAAGGTAGATATCGATGTACCAAGCGTGGACATCAAGGGGCCAGAAGGACAACTGAAAGGCCCCAAGGTCTCTCTGCCAGATGTTGATCTCAACCTGAAAGGCCCCAAAGTGAAGGGTGACCTGGACGTTTCCGTCCCCAAGGTAGAAGTTGGTTTGAAGGGTCCTGAACTGGATCTCAAAGGCCCCAAAGTTGACCTTGGAGCACCAGAGGTGGACATCCATGGGCCAGAAGGTAAACTGAAGATGCCAAAGCTGAAAATGCCCAAATTTGGGGTGCCTGGACTGAAAGGAGAGGCCCCCAGCGTCGACGTGACTCTTCCAAAGGGTGAGGTGGACATTTCTGGCCCCAAGGTCAATATCGATGTACCAAGCGTGGACATCAAAGGGCCAGAAGGACAACTGAAAGGCCCCAAGGTCTCTCTGCCAGATGTTGATCTCAACCTGAAAGGCCCCAAAGTGAAGGGTGACCTGGACGTTTCCGTCCCCACGATGGGAGCCGATTTGAAGGGTCCTGGACTTGACCTCAAAGGCCCCAAAGTTGACATAGAAGCCCCAGACGTGGACATCCACGGGCCAGAAGGGAAATTGAAGATGCCAAAGCTGAAAATGCCCAAATTTGGGGTGAAAGGAGAGGCCCCCAGTGTCGATGTGACTCTTCCAAAGGGTGAGGTGGACATTTCTGGCCCCAAGGTCAATATCGACGTGCCGAGTGTGGACATCAAAGGGCCAGAAGGACAACTGAAGGGCCCCAAGGTGAAGATGCCTGAGATGAGCTTCAAGACCCCCCAGATCTCCATGCCCGACATTGACCTCAACCTGAAAGGCCCCAAAGTGAAAGGAGACCTGGACGTTTGCGCCCCAAAACTGGAAGGAGAACTCAAAGGACCCGGACTTGACCTCAAAGGCCCCAAAGTTGACATAGAAGCCCCAGACGTGGACATTCATGGTCCAGAAGGTAAACTGAAGATGCCAAAGCTGAAAATGCCCAAATTTGGGGTGCCCGGACTGAAAGGAGAGGGCCCCAACGTTGACGTGACCCTTCCGAAGGGTGAGGTGGACATTTCTGGTCCAAAGGTAGATATCGAGGTGCCGAGCGTGGACATCGAAGGGCCGGAAGGAAAAGGGAAAGGTCTCAAATTTAAAATGCCCGAACTCAACATTCAGACGCCCAAACTGTCCATGCCAGACGTAGACCTGAGCTTGAAGGCTCCCAAACTCAAGGGAGACGTAGATATCTCTGGTCCCAAGGTCTCCGGAGATCTGAAAGGTCCCAAAATGGAGGTGGAAGGTCCCCAGGTTGACGTTGAGATGCCCGAGGTAGACTTGGAATGTCCAGAAGGGAAAATAAAAGGCCCCAAATTTAAGATGCCCAAACTTAACATCAAAGCCCCCAAAATATCGATGCCGGACGTAGATTTGAACTTAAAGGGACATAAAATTAAAGGAGAGATGGATGTTGCAGCTCCAAAGTTGGAAGGTGATTTGAAAGGGCCGGAGATCGACGTCAAGGGGCCGAAAATAGACGTGGAGGTCCCCGACGTCAACCTGGAGTGTCCAGAAGCCAAACTGAAAATGCCCAAAGTCAAAATGCCTCATTTCCACGTTTCTGGCCCAAAGCTTGAGGGACCTGAGGTCGACGTCAACCTGCCCAAAGGGGAGATGGACCTTTCCGGGCCGGAGGTGGAGATGGAAGGGCCAGAGCTGGAGGTGACAGGACCAGAAGGCAAATGGAAAGGTCCTAAGTTCAGGATGCCGAAGTTGAACATCAAAACCCCCAAAATCTCCGTGCCGGACGTGGACATCAACCTGAAGGGACCTAAAGTGAAAGGAGAAGTGGATTTTGGGGCTCCTAAGATTGAAGGTGACCTGAAAGGGCCAGAAATCGACATCAAGGGGCCAAAAGTGGATGTTGAGGCCCCCAATATCGATTTGGAGTGTCCCGAAGGAAAACTGAAAGGCCCCAAGTTCAAGATGCCCGAGATGCACATCAAGGCCCCCAAGATCTCCATGCCCGACGTGGACCTCAACCTGAAAGGGCCCAGCATGAAGGGGGATGTTGAAATCACGGCTCCCAAGCTGGAGGGTGACCTGAAGGGTCCCGAGGTGGACATCAAGGCCCCTAAAGCCGACATTGACGTGCCAGATGTAGATCTTCATGGTCCAGAGGGCAAATTCAAGATGCCCAAGCTCAAAATGCCCAAATTTGGGATGCCGGGGGTGAAAGCAGAAGGTCCAGAGGTGGATATTGAAGTGCCAGAAGGGAAGGTCAAGGGCCCCAAGTTCAAGATGCCTGAGATGCACATCAAGGCACACAAGATCTCCATGCCCGATGTCGATTTGAATTTAAAGGGCCCCAAACTGAAGGGGGGTGTGGATGTGTCTGTCCCCAAGCTGGAGGGTGTGCCAGAAGGGAAGGTCAAGGGCCCCAAGTTCAAGATGCCTGAGATGCACATCAAGGCACACAAGATCTCCATGCCCGATGTCGATTTGAATTTAAAGGGCCCCAAACTGAAGGGGGGTGTGGATGTGTCTGTCCCCAAGCTGGAGGGTGACCTGAAAGGTCCTGACGTGGACATCAAGGGCCCCAAAGTCAACATTGATGTGCCAGATGTGGACGTTCACGGCCCAGAAGGCAAATTCAAGATGCCCAAGTTCAAAATGCCCAAATTTGGGATGCCGGGGGTGAAAGCAGAAGGTCCAGAGGTGGACGTGAACCTCCCAAAAGGGGACATTGATATTTCTGGCCCAAAGGTGGACATTGAAGGTCCAGAGGTGGATATTGAAGGCCCTGAGGGGAAGGTGAAGGGTCCCAAGTTCAAGATGCCTGAGATGCACATCAAGGCACCCAAGATCTCCATGCCTGACATCGACTTGAACCTGAAGGGTCCCAAAGTGAAGGGAGATGTGGACGTGTCCGTTCCCAAGCTGGAAGGTGATTTGAAAGGCCCAGAAATTGATATCAAAGGCCCCAAGGTTGATGTTGACCTTCCTGATGTTGAGCTGGAAGGTCCTGAAGGGAAACTCAAAGGCCCCAAGTTTAAGATGCCCGAGATGAACATCAAAGCACCCAAGTTCTCCATGCCCGATGTCGACTTCAATCTGAAAGGCCCCAAACTGAAGGGGGACGTGGATGTCTCTGTCCCCAAGTTGGAAGGACCCGAGGTGGACATCAAGGCCCCCAAAGTCGACATTGATGTGCCAGATGTAGATCTTCATGGTCCAGAGGGCAAATTCAAGATGCCCAAGTTCAAAATGCCCAAGTTTGGGATGCCGGGGTTCAAAGCAGAAGGTCCAGAGGTGGATGTGAACCTCCCAAAAGGGGACATTGATATTTCTGGCCCAAAGGTCGACATTGAAGGTCCAGAGGTGAACATTGAATGTCCTGAGGGGAAGGTGAAGGGTCCCAAGTTCAAGATGCCCGAGATGCACTTCAAGACACCCAAGATTTCAATGCCAGACATTGACCTAAATCTGAAAGGCCCCAAAGTGAAGGGGGACGTAGACGTGTCCGTTCCCAAGCTGGAAGGTGAATTGAAAGGTCCTGAGGTGGACATCAAGGGCCCCAAAGTCGACATTGATGTGCCAGATGTGGACGTTCACGGCCCAGAAGGCAAATTCAAGATGCCCAAGTTCAAAATGCCCAAATTCGGGATGCCGGGGGTGAAAGCAGAAGGTCCAGAGGTGGATGTGAACCTGCCGAAAGGGGACATTGATGTTTCTGTCCCAAAAGTCGATGTCGAGATGCCCAGCGTGGACATTGAAGGTCCCGAAGGGAAGGTGAAAGGCCCCAAGTTCAAGATGCCCGAGATGCACATCAAAGCCCCCAAGATCTCCATGCCCGACATCGACTTGAACCTGAAGGGCCCCAAAGTGAAGGGGGGCGTTGATGTCTCCGTTCCAAAATTAGAAGGGGACCTGAAGGGCCCCGATGTGAACATTAAAGGTCCCAAGCTGGATGTTGATGTTCCCGATGTTGATGTTGAAGGCCCTGAGGGCAAATGGAAAGGGCCCAAGATAAAAATGCCCGATATGCACATTAAGGCCCCAAAACTTTCCATGCCCGACATGGATCTCAACTTGAAAGGTCCCAAAGTGAAGGGAGAAATGGATGTTTCCGTACCCAAAATAGAAGGAGACCTGAAAGGGCCGGATCTGGAACTGAAAGGGCCCAAAGTGGACATAGACGTTCCTGACGTGGACCTGGAAGGCCCAGAGGGGAAGCTGAAGGGCCCCAAATTCAAGATGCCCGAGATGCACTTCAAAGCCCCCAAGATCTCCATGCCCGACTTCGACCTCAACCTCAAAGGCCCCAAAGTCAAGGGGGACGTGGACGTTTCCCTTCCAAAAATGGAGGGTGATCTGAAAGGCCCGGATGTTGACATCAAAGGCCCGAAACTGGACGTGAACGTTCCCGACGTGGAGCTGGAGTGTCCAGATGCAAAAATTAAAGGCCCCAAGTTCAAGATGCCCGAGATGCACTTCAAGACGCCCAAGATCTCCATGCCCGACATCGACTTGAACCTGAAGGGTCCAAAGCTGAAGGGAGACGTGGATGTTTCTGCCCCCAAACTAGAGGGTGACCTGAAAGGCCCCGAGATAGACATCAAAGGCCCCAAAGTGGACATAGAAGCTCCCAATGTGGATATTGAGGTCCCAGAGGGGAAGTTGAAAGGCCCCAAATTTAAGATGCCGGAGATGCATTTTAAGGCTCCCAAAATCTCGATGCCGGATTTTGATCTGAACCTGAAAGGCCCGAAAGTGAAGGGGGATGTGGAGGTGGAGATGCCGAGTGTGGAAGGTGACCTGAAAGGGCCTGAAGTCACATTGAAAGGCCCGAAAGTGGATGTAGAGGCTCCGGATCTTGAGTTGGAATGTCCAGAAGGGAAGCTGAAGGGTCCCAAATTCAAGATGCCTGAGATGCACTTCAAAGCCCCCAAGATCTCCATGCCTGACTTCGACCTCAACCTCAAAGGCCCCAAAGTCAAGGGGGACGTGGACGTTTCCCTTCCAAAAATGGAGGGTGATCTGAAAGGCCCGGACGTTGACATCAAAGGCCCGAAACTGGACGTTGACCTTCCTGACGTGGAGCTGGAAGGTCCAGAAGGAAAAGTTAAAGGCCCCAAGTTCAAGATGCCTGAGATGCACTTCAAGACACCCAAGATCTCCATGCCTGACATTGACTTGAACCTGAAGGGCCCCAAAGTGAAGGGAGATGTGGACGTGTCTGTTCCCAAACTGGAAGGTGATTTGAAAGGCCCAGAAATTGATATCAAAGGCCCCAAGGTTGATGTTGACCTTCCTGACGTTGAGCTGGAAGGACCAGAGGGGAAGCTGAAGGGTCCCAAATTCAAGATGCCTGAGATGAACATCAAGGCCCCCAAGTTCTCCATGCCTGATGTTGACTTCAATCTGAAAGGCCCCAAACTGAAGGGGGACGTGGATGTGTCTGTCCCCAAGCTGGAGGGTGACCTGAAGGGTCCCGAGGTGGACATCAAGGCCCCCAAAGTCGACATTGATGTGCCAGATGTAGATCTTCATGGCCCAGAAGGCAAATTCAAGATGCCCAAGTTCAAAATGCCCAAATTTGGGATGCCGGGGTTCAAAGCAGAAGGTCCAGAGGTGGATGTGAACCTGCCAAAAGGGGACATTGATATTTCTGGCCCAAAGGTGGACATTGAAGGTCCAGAGGTGGATATTGAAGGTCCTGAGGGGAAGGTGAAGGGTCCTAAGTTCAAGATGCCCGAGATGCACATCAAGGCACCCAAGTTCTCCATGCCTGATGTTGACTTCAATCTGAAAGGCCCCAAAGTGAAGGGAGATGTGGACGTGTCCGTTCCAAAGCTGGAAGGTGAATTGAAAGGTCCTGAGGTGGACATCAAGGCCCCCAAAGTCGACATTGATGTGCCAGATGTAGATCTTCACGGTCCAGAAGGCAAATTCAAGATGCCCAAGTTCAAAATGCCCAAATTCGGGATGCCGGGGGTGAAAGCAGAAGGTCCAGAGGTGGATGTGAACCTGCCGACAGGAAACCTGGATGTTTCTGGTCCAAAGGTGGACATTGAGGGTCCAGAGGTGGACATTGAATGCCCAGAGGCGAAGGTGAAGGGTCCCAAGTTCAAGATGCCCGAGATGCACATCAAGGCCCCCAAAATCTCCATGCCTGACATCGACTTGAACCTGAAGGGCCCCAAAGTGAAGGGAGATGTGGACGTGTCCGTTCCCAAGCTGGAAGGTGATTTGAAAGGCCCAGAAATTGATATCAAAGGCCCCAAGGTTGATGTTGACCTTCCTGACGTTGAGCTGGAGGGTCCAGAAGGGAAAGTGAAGGGTCCCAAGTTCAAGATGCCCGAAATGCACATCAAGGCACCCAAGTTCTCCATGCCTGACGTTGACTTCAATCTGAAAGGCCCCAAACTGAAGGGGGACGTGGATGTGTCTGTCCCCAAGCTGGAGGGTGACCTGAAGGGTCCTGACGTGGACATTAAAGGTCCCAGCGTTGACATTGATGTGCCAGATGTAGATCTTCATGGCCCAGAAGGCAAATTCAAGATGCCTGAGATGCACATCAAGGCCCCCAAAGTCGACATTGATGTGCCAGATGTAGATCTTCATGGCCCAGAAGGCAAATTCAAGATGCCTGAGATGCACATCAAGGCCCCCAAAGTCGACATTGATGTGCCAGATGTAGATCTTCATGGCCCAGAAGGCAAATTCAAGATGCCTGAGATGCACATCAAGGCCCCCAAAGTCGACATTGATGTGCCAGATGTAGATCTTCATGGCCCAGAAGGCAAATTCAAGATGCCTGAGATGCACATCAAGGCCCCCAAAGTCGACATTGATGTGCCAGATGTAGATCTTCATGGCCCAGAAGGCAAATTCAAGATGCCTGAGATGCACATCAAGGCCCCCAAAGTCGACATTGATGTGCCAGATGTAGATCTTCATGGCCCAGAAGGCAAATTCAAGATGCCTGAGATGCACATCAAGGCCCCCAAAGTCGACATTGATGTGCCAGATGTAGATCTTCATGGCCCAGAAGGCAAATTCAAGATGCCTGAGATGCACATCAAGGCCCCCAAAGTCGACATTGATGTGCCAGATGTGGACGTTCATGGCCCAGAGGGAAAATTCAAGATGCCCAAGTTCAAAATGCCCAAGTTTGGGATGCCCGGCTTCAAAGCAGAAGGTCCAGAGGTGGACGTGAACCTCCCAAAAGGGGACATTGATATTTCTGGGCCAAAGGTGGACATTGAAGGTCCAGAGGTGGATATTGAAGGTCCTGAGGGGAAGGTGAAGGGTCCTAAGTTCAAGATGCCTGAGATGCACATCAAGGCCCCCAAAATCTCCATGCCTGACATTGACTTGAACCTGAAGGGCCCCAAAGTGAAGGGAGATGTGGATGTGTCCGTTCCCAAGCTGGAAGGTGATTTGAAAGGCCCAGAAATTGATATCAAAGGCCCCAAGGTTGATGTTGACCTTCCTGACGTTGAGCTGGAAGGGCCAGAGGGGAAGCTGAAGGGTCCCAAGTTCAAGATGCCTGAGATGCACTTCAAAGCACCCAAGTTCTCCATGCCAGATGTTGACTTCAATCTGAAAGGCCCCAAACTGAAGGGGGACGTGGATGTGTCTGTCCCCAAGCTGGAAGGTGAATTGAAATGTCCTGATGTGGACATCAAGGGCCCCAAAGTTGACATTGAGGCACCTGATGTGGACCTTCATGGCCCAGAAGGTAAAATAAAATTGCCCAAGTTCAAAATGCCCAAGTTTGGGGTGAAAGCAGAAGGTCCAGAGGTGGACGTGAACCTCCCAAAAGGAGACATTGATGTTTCTGTCCCCAAAGTGGACATTGAAGGTCCAGAGGTGGACATTGAAGGTCCCGAAGGGAAGTTGAAAGGCCCCAAATTTAAGATGCCCGAGATGCACATCAAGGCCCCCAAGATCTCCATGCCCGATGTCGACTTCAATCTGAAAGGCCCCAAAGTGAAGGGCGACGTGGACATGTCCCTTCCTAAGCTGGAAGGTGAATTGAAATGTCCTGACGTGGACATCAAGGGCCCCAAAATCGACATCGAGGCACCCGACGTGGACCTTCACGGGCCAGAAGGTAAAATCAAATTGCCCAAGTTCAAAATGCCCAAATTTGGGGTGCCGGGGCTGAAAGGAGAAGGCCCAGAAGTTGAAGTGAATCCACCCGAAGTCGATGTCGCTCTTGCGGGTCCAAAGGTTGACGTTAACGTTCCCGATCTGGACATCGAAGGCCCAGAAGGAAAACTTAAAGGCCCTAAATTTAAGAAGCCGGACATAGAATTCAACGTTCCCAAAATCTCCATGCCCGATATCGACCTCAATTTGAAAGGCCCCAAACTGAAAGGTGACGTTGATCCTTCCCTTCCCAAAATAGAGGGAGAACTGAAAGCTCCTAAAGTGGACATCAAAGGGCCGGAACTGGAGGTCGAAGGCCCCAAGCTGGACCTTGAGGGAAAAGCTAAAAAATCTAGGTTTAAACTTCCCAAATTTGGCTTTTCCGGCCCAAAAGTGCAAAGCCCTGAAGTGGACGTGAAACTTAAAAAACCCGACGTGGAAATATCTGGGCCCAAAGTCGATGTTCAGGCTCCGGAGGTGGACATTCAGGCCAAATCCAAAGGGTCTAAATTTAAAATGCCCTTTCTGAGTATTTCTTCCCCCAAAGTTTCGATGCCCGACGTGGAGCTAAATCTCAAAGGCCATAAAGTAAAAGGAGAGTTAGATCTTTCCAGCCCCAAGTTGGAAGGGGAACTGAAAGGTCCCGAGGTGGACATCAAAGGCCCCAAAGTCAACGTTGAGGCACCCGACGTGGACATTCACGGGCCGGAAGGTAAAATCAAAATGCCCAAGTTCAAAATGCCCAAATTTGGGGTGTCCGGCTTGAAGGCGGAGGGGCCGGAGGTGGACCTGAGCCTTCCCAAAGGAGAGTTGGATGTTTCAGGTCCCAAGCTTGAGGTGGAAGGTCCTGGTTTGGAGATTGAAGGCCCAGAGGGGAAGTTGAAGGGCCCCCAGTTCAAGATGCCGGAGATGAACATCAAAGCCCCCAAGATCTCCATGCCTGACATCGACCTGAACCTGAAAGGCCCCAAAGTCAAGGGGGACGTGGACGTCTCCCTTCCCCAGGTGGATCTAAAAGGCCCAAAAGTAGACCTGGAAGGTCCTGACCTTGATGTTGAAGGTCCCAAGGGCAAACTGAAAGGCCCCAAGTTTAAAATGCCCGAAATGAATATCAAGGCCCCCAATATTTCGATGCCGGACTTTGATTTGAATTTGAAAGGTCCCAAGGCAAAAGGAGGGGTGGACGTCGATCTCTCCGGGCCAAAACTGGAAGGGGACCTGAACGTGCCAGATGTCCACCTCAAAGGCCCAAAGCTGGACGTGGACGCCCCAGATCTGGACATCGAAGGCCCAGAAGGAAAACTGAAAGGTCCCAAGTTTAAAATGCCAGAAATGCACATAAAAGCACCCAAAATTTCCATGCCTGATGCCAGCTTGAACCTCAAAGGTCCCAAGCTGAAAGGAGACCTAGACCTTTCTGCCCCAAAGCTGGAAGGGGATTTGAAGGCTCCTGAGGTGGATATTGGAGGCCCCAAAGTTGACATCGAGGTCCCTGATGTGGACATTCACGGCCCGGAGGGGAAACTCAAGATGCCCAAGTTCAAAATGCCCAAATTTGGGATGCCGGGGTTCAAAGCAGAAGGTCCAGAGGTGGATGTGAACCTGCCGAAAGGGGACATTGATGTTTCTGTTCCAAAGGTGGACATTGAAGGTCCAGAGGTGGACATTGAAGGCCCTGAAGGAAAAATTAAAGGCCCCAAATTTAAGATGCCCGAGATGCACATCAAGGCCCCCAAAATCTCCATGCCCGACATCGACTTGAACCTGAAGGGCCCCAAAGTGAAGGGGGATGTGGACGTGTCTCTTCCCAAGCTGGAAGGTGACCTGAAGGGTCCTGAACTGGATATAAAAGGTCCTAAAGTAGACGTAGACCTTCCCGATGTGGAGATGGAAGGACCGGAAGGCAAACTGAAAGGCCCCAAGTTGAAGATGCCGGAGATGCATTTTAAGGCTCCCAAAATCTCGA
Source organism: Calidris pugnax (assembly GCF_001431845.1). NCBI lineage: Eukaryota > Metazoa > Chordata > Aves > Charadriiformes > Scolopacidae > Calidris > Calidris pugnax. Next base: position 66,846 of record NW_015092982.1, read on the forward strand.
TGCCGGATTTTGATCTGAACCTGAAAGGCCCGAAAGTGAAGGGGGATGTGGAGGTGGAGATGCCGAGTGTGGAAGGTGACCTGAAAGGCCCAAAAGTGGATGTTAAAGGTCCCGAGTTGGACGTTAGCGCCCCAGATGTTCAAATCGAGGGGCCAGAGGGGAAGCTGAAGGGTCCCAAATTCAAGATGCCCGAGATGCACTTCAAAGCCCCCAAGATCTCCATGCCTGACTTCGACCTCAACCTCAAAGGCCCCAAAGTCAAGGGGGACGTGGACGTTTCCCTTCCAAAAATGGAGGGCGACCTGAAAGGCCCGGACGTTGACATCAAAGGCCCAAAACTGGACGTTGACCTTCCTGACGTGGAGCTGGAAGGTCCGGAAGGAAAAGTTAAAGGTCCCAAGTTCAAGATGCCTGAAATGCACTTCAAGACACCCAAGATCTCCATGCCTGACATCGACTTGAACCTGAAGGGCCCCAAAGTGAAGGGAGACATCGACGTGTCCCTTCCCAAACTGGAAGGGGACTTGAAGGGCCCAGAAATTGATATCAAAGGCCCCAAGGTTGATGTTGACCTTCCTGACGTTGAGCTGGAAGGTCCTGGAGGGAAACTGAAAGGCCCCAAGTTCAAGATGCCCGAGATGAACATCAAGGCACCCAAGTTCTCCATGCCTGATGTTGACTTCAATCTGAAGGGCCCCAAGCTGGAGGGTGACCTGAAAGGTCCTGAGGTGGACATCAAGGGCCCCAAAGTTGACATTGATGTGCCAGATGTGGACGTTCACGGCCCAGAAGGCAAATTCAAGATGCCCAAGTTCAAAATGCCCAAGTTTGGGATGCCGGGGGTGAAAGCAGAAGGTCCAGAGGTGGACGTGAACCTCCCAAAAGGGGACATTGATATTTCTGGTCCAAAGGTGGACATTGAAGGTCCAGAGGTGGATATTGAAGGCCCTGAAGGAAAAATTAAAGGCCCCAAATTTAAGATGCCAGAGATGCACATCAAGGCACCCAAGATCTCCATGCCTGACATCGACTTGAACCTGAAAGGCCCCAAAGTGAAGGGAGACATCGACGTGTCCGTTCCCAAACTGGAAGGTGATTTGAAAGGCCCAGAAATTGATATCAAAGGCCCCAAGGTTGATGTTGACCTTCCTGACGTTGAGCTGGAAGGTCCTGAAGGGAAACTCAAAGGCCCCAAGTTCAAGATGCCCGAGATGAACATCAAAGCACCCAAATTCTCCATGCCTGACGTTGACTTCAATCTGAAGGGCCCCAAGATAGAGGGTGACCTAAAGGGTCCCGAGGTGGACATCAAGGGCCCCAAAGTCGACATTGAGGCTCCTGACGTGGACATTCATGGTCCAGAAGGCAAATTCAAGATGCCCAAGTTCAAAATGCCCAAGTTTGGGATGCCGGGGGTGAAAGCAGAAGGCCCAGAGGTGGACGTGAGCCTGCCGACAGGAAACCTGGACGTTTCTGGCCCAAAGGTGGACATTGAAGGTCCAGAGGTGAACATTGAAGGCCCTGAAGGAAAAATTAAAGGCCCCAAGTTCAAGATGCCTGAGATGCACATCAAGGCCCCCAAGATCTCCATGCCCGACATCGACTTGAACCTGAAAGGCCCCAAGGTGAAAGGAGACGTCGACGTGTCGGTGTCAGGACCAGAATGTGAACTGAAAGGTCCTGAGGTCAACATCGGGGCTCCTAAATTGGACGTTGGTGCCCCTGATGTCCACATCGACAGTCCGGAGGGGAAGTTCAAGCTGCCTAAATTCAAAATGCCCAAATTTTCCATGCCCGGCTTTAAGGGGGAGGGGGTGGACGTGGATGTGAACCTCCCGAAGGGAGACGTGGACATTTCGGGCCCCAGCGTCGAGGTGGAGGCCCCTGACCTGAACCTGGATGGAAAAGTCAAAGGTCCCAAATTTTCCATGCCCGAGATGCACATTAAGGCTCCCAAGGTCTCCCTCCCCGACGTCGACCTCAACATCAAAGGGCCTCAACTGAAAGGAGACCTCGATGTCTCGGGACCCAAGCTGGAAGGTGATTTGAAAGGACCCCAAATCGACGTAAAAGCCCCCAAAATAGACGTTGACGTTCCTGATGTGACCATAGAAGGGCCCGAAGGGAAACTCAAAGGCCCCAAGTTCAAGATGCCCGAGATGCACATCAAGGCCCCCAAGTTCTCCATGCCCGACGTTGACTTCAATCTGAAGGGCCCCAAAGTGAAGGGGGACGTGGACCTCTCGGCACCGAAGCTGGAAGGGGATCTGCAGTGTCCGGACGTTGACATCAAAGGCCCCAAGTTGGACCTTCAGGCACCTGAGGTGAACATCGAAGGGCCCGAAGGAAAACTGAAAGGTCCCAAGATGAAGATGCCAGAAATGCACATCAAGACCCCCCAGATCTCCATGCCGGACATAGACCTGAACCTCAAGGGCCTGAAGTGTAAAGGTGACGCTGACCTTCAAGGCCCCAAGCTGGAGGGAGGTCTGAAGGGTCCTGAAATTGACATTAAAGGCCCCAAAGTTGACATCCAGGGCCCGGAAGTCGACGTCGATGGCCTGGAGGGAAAAGTGAAGATGCCTAAAATGAAGCTGCCCAAGTTTGGCTTTAAAGGAGAAGGTCCTGACGTGGATGTGAACCTGCCGAAGGCCGAGGTGGACCTTTCGGGCCCCAAGGTGGACATCAGTGCCCCAGACGTGAGCGTGGAAGGGCCGGAGGGAAAACTGAAAGGTCCTAAACTGAAGATGCCGGAGATGCACATGAGCGTTCCCAAAATCTCCATGCCCGAGATCGACTTGAGTTTGAAAGGCCACAAAACCAAGGGGGGCTTTGACCTCTCCACCCCAAAGATGGAAGGCCACCTGAAAGGTCCTGAAGTTGATATCAAAGGCCCCGAAGTGGGAATCAAAGGCCCCGAAGTGGACGTGGAATGCCCCGACCTCAACATCGAAGGCCCGGAGGCCAACGTCAAACTCCCCAAATTTAAGAAGCCCAAGTTTGGGTTCGGGATGAAAAGCCCAAAGGGGGAGGTCAAGGCCCCAGGGGTAGAAGTGGATTTACCGGAGGCGGAGCTCAACCTGGAGTCGCCAGACGTCAACCTGGGTGGGAAGGGCAAGAAGAGCAAGTTCAAGATGCCCAAACTTCACGTGAGCGGCCCCAAAGTCAAAGGCAAGAAAGGTGGGTTCGACGTCAACGTGGCGGGTGGAGAACTCGATGGGAACCTGAAATCTCCTGACCTGGACGTCAACATGGCTGGTCCTGACGTGACCATCAAAGGTGACGCTTCGGTGAAGTCCCCCAAGGGGAAAAAACCCATGTTTGGGAAAATCTCCTTCCCAGACGTTGAATTTGATCTTAAATCACACCGATTCAGAGGGGACGCCTCAGTGACCGTCCCAAAACTCGAGGGGGAACTTCCCAGCGGGCAGGTGGGCCTTGGGGACTTGAAAATGGAGGGCGACCTGAAAGGCCCCGGCCTTGACGTCACCGTTCCCTCCATCCCGGTGCCGGAGGTCGATTTGAACGTGAAAGGACCAAAAATCAAAGGGGAAATGGGTGTTTCTGGAGTGGAACTGGAAGGTCCCGAAGGAAAGTTGAAATTGCCCAAAGGTGGGAAGATGGGTCTGGGTTTGGAAATGCCGGAGGGAAACTTGGATCTCTCGGCCCCCGACGTGAAGCTCAAAGGGCCCCAAATCTCGGGCCCCGATTTTGATGGCAACCTGAAAGGACCAAAACTGAAGGGAGATCTGGACGTTTCGGGTTCGGTGGAAGGGCCCAAGGTCAACCTGGAGGCGCCGGGTGTCGACCTCGGAGGCCTGGGAGGGAAGATGAAGCTGCCCAAGGTGAAACCCCCCACCATGGAGGGCCCTGACCTCAGCGTGAAGGGGGGCCTCGACTGCTCCGTCCCCCGAGTGGAGGTGGACACCAAAGTCCCTGGTGCTGACCTCCACCTTAGCACCCCGGGCGTCGATATCCAAGGGCCCTCGGTGGACGTTTCCGCCCCGGATTTGGATTTAAACCTGAAAGGACCAAAGTTGAAGGGTGACCTCGACGTTTCCGCCGGCATCAAAGCCCCCAAAGCTTCGGCGGACGCCCCCGATGTCGGCTTCGAAATTCTGGGGGGCACCATCAAGCTCCCGTCCCTCAAGCTCCCCCAGTTTGGTGTTTCCAGCCCTGAAGGGGGTGTCACTCTTGAAGGCCCCCAAGTCAAAGGAGGCCTGAAGGGCTCCGGGGTTGGGTTGGAAGGACCCGACGTAGAATTGAAAGGGCCGAAATTTCAAGCGCCGGACGTTGACCTCAAGCTGAAAGGACCAAACCTACGGGGCGAGGTGGACGTCGCCGGTGACATCAAAGGCCCCAAAGTCAACGTGGAAGCTCCTCGCGTCGACCTCAAGGAGCCCGGAGCCAGTGTCCACCTCGAAGCTCCAGCCTTGGACGTGTCCAAAGTTTCCGGGTCGGGTTTTAACCTCAACGTGAAAGGCCCCAAGATCAAAGGTGGTGCCACCATCTCTGGAGAGGCGGCCACCGCCGGTGGCGGAGGCCTTCACCTCACCGGCCCCAAAGTGGCCATCGGTGGCCCCAGCGTCACCCTCGGTAGCCCAGAAAGCGGTGGTGGCGGCGGCAAAGTCTCCTTCCCCAAGTTACGAATGCCCAAATTTGTCTTTTCCGACCCGGAGGTGAAGGGCAGGGAGATGGGGGTGGACGTGGAGTTCCCGGGGGGGGACCCCAACCTCTCCTCCGGCGTCGCCGTTGAGGTGGAATCGGAGGAGGCCGACGTCCGGCTGAAGAAATCCAAGCTCAAAATGCCCAAATTCAATTTTTCCAAGGCCAAAGGGAAAAGCGGCGGCGGCGGCGCCTCCTCTTCCTCCTTGAGCTCCCCCGAAGTTTCGGGGTCCATCTCGGGGTCCAAGGGGGACCTGAAGAGCTCCAAAGCCAGCCTGGGGTCGGTGGAAGGGGAGCTGGAAGGGGAAGGTCCCTCGGCCAAAGGGAAGTTCTCCCTCTTCAAGAGCAAGAAGACGCGGCACCGCTCTTCCTCCTTCAGCGAGGAACGGTCCTCCCACCCCACCGAGGTAGACCTGGCCTCCCCCTCGGGGGTCGGGGGGGAGAAAGTCAAAATCGGGGGGGGCAAGATCAAATTCGGGACGTTCGGGGGGATGGGCTCCAAAAGCAAAGGTTGTTACGAGGTGACGGGGAGCGAGGAGGAGACGGGGAAGGGACAAGGCGGGTGGGGACCCCCCGGCCCCCCCAAAAAATCCCCCCGCTCCTCCTCCTCCAGCACCGAC
>NW_015092982.1:72140-73613 GCF_001431845.1 Calidris pugnax
GTTTACTCGCCCGCTATTTTTGATAATAAATATATATATTATTTCCCCCCCCCAGCCTTTCCCTTCCCTTCCCCATTTTACCAAATATTTTCGTGGAAACGAGGTGGTTTTGTTGGATTCTTTTATTTTATTCTTTTTTTTTGGCGTGGAAAAGAGGGGTTTATTTTTTTTTTTTTTCTTTTTCTTTTTTTCTCCACTTAATATTTTTTTTTTTGTGGAAAAGAGGGGTTTATTTTTTTTTTTTTGGAAAAGAGGGGTTTATTTTTTTTTTTTTGGAAAAGAGGGGTTTATTTTTTTTTTTTTGGAAAAGAGGGGTTTATTTTTTTTTTTTTGGAAAAGAGGGGTTTATTTTTTTTTTTTTGGAAAAGAGGGGTTTATTTTTTTTTTTTTGGAAAAGAGGGGTTTATTTTTTTTTTTTTGGGAAAAGGGGGGGTTCTTTTTCAGATTTCTTTTTTTTTTTTACTCCATCCTAATGATTTTTATTTTTTACTTTTTTTTTTTTTGGACTTTTATTTGCGGGGCTGAAACTTTTGTCTAATTTTGGATTAGTATTATATAAAATTAAAAAAAAAAAAAAAAGGAAAAAAATAAAAACCCAGCTGAAAAAACAACACCCCCCCCGGAACCGAGACTGAAATCCTGCCCCCGGGAAGGGGGGGGGAATTGGAAAAAATAATCCAAGGGGGGGTTGGAAAAAATAATTGGAGCGTTTTTCGTGGTATCGAGTGACCGGGGGGGGGAAGGGATGAGGAAAGAGCGAAAACACCCTCCCGAGGGTGTGGAAATCGCTCAAAAAAAGGTGTTTTTTTGACCTATTGGAGCTGGATTTTCATTTTTTCTTTTTTTAGTCTTATTTTTAGCCGAGTCCCCTCTGTCGCCTCCACGTTTGTTACATGATTTATATTATAAAAAGGGGGAAAAAAACCAAAACCCACCCCCAAAACAAACCAAAGACCGAAAAAACGGCACCCGGGGGGGAAAGTTTATTATTTTTTTTTTTACTAAAGGATCTTGAGGATAAAAACAGGCAAAAAAAATAGAGAAATATAGAAAAAATATATATATTAAAAAATATAAAAAAAAGCAAAACCCCTTTTCAGCACTTTAACGGCGAATTTAATTGAGAATGTAAGAAGAGCGACTTTGTAAAATGCAAATAAAAAAAAAAAGTTTATTAACCGTGATGGTGCCTTGTTGGGTTTTATGTTCTTTTGGGGTTATTTAAAGTGCCGATTTGGGGTTATTTATCCCCAAAGCCGCTTGGGGGGGGGGTTCCTGAAGGCCCCCAGTTTCCCCCCAGCCCCATTTTGATATTTTTATCTCCCCTAAAAAAGGCTATTTAAGGTTTTTTGGGTGTTTTTTTCAGCTGCATCACTCACAGGGTGGGGGAGGGCGACACCCACCCCCACTGCACGGGCGGGGGCTGCGAGAGGGGGGAAAAAAAGCCCCCAGATCATCATAAAATGGGGTTAA
>NW_015092982.1:74244-77282 GCF_001431845.1 Calidris pugnax
AAATCCTGCCCCCGGGAAGGGGGGGGGAATTGGAAAAAATAATCCAAGGGGGGGTTGGAAAAAATAATTGGAGCGTTTTTCGTGGTATCGAGTGACCGGGGGGGGGAAGGGATGAGGAAAGAGCGAAAACACCCTCCCGAGGGTGTGGAAATCGCTCAAAAAAAGGTGTTTTTTTGACCTATTGGAGCTGGATTTTCATTTTTTCTTTTTTTAGTCTTATTTTTAGCCGAGTCCCCTCTGTCGCCTCCACGTTTGTTACATGATTTATATTATAAAAAGGGGGAAAAAAACCAAAACCCACCCCCAAAACAAACCAAAGACCGAAAAAACGGCACCCGGGGGGGAAAGTTTATTATTTTTTTTTTTACTAAAGGATCTTGAGGATAAAAACAGGCAAAAAAAATAGAGAAATATAGAAAAAATATATATATTAAAAAATATAAAAAAAAGCAAAACCCCTTTTCAGCACTTTAACGGCGAATTTAATTGAGAATGTAAGAAGAGCGACTTTGTAAAATGCAAATAAAAAAAAAAAGTTTATTAACCGTGATGGTGCCTTGTTGGGTTTTATGTTCTTTTGGGGTTATTTAAAGTGCCGATTTGGGGTTATTTATCCCCAAAGCCGCTTGGGGGGGGGGTTCCTGAAGGCCCCCAGTTTCCCCCCAGCCCCATTTTGATATTTTTATCTCCCCTAAAAAAGGCTATTTAAGGTTTTTTGGGTGTTTTTTTCAGCTGCATCACTCACAGGGTGGGGGAGGGCGACACCCACCCCCACTGCACGGGCGGGGGCTGCGAGAGGGGGGAAAAAAAGCCCCCAGATCATCATAAAATGGGGTTAAATGGGAAATAAAGGGGGTGGGGGGTGGATTTATGGGGAAAAAAGTGTTAAAAAACTACCCCCCCACAACAGGCCCGGGCCTAGGCCCGCAGGGGGAGCGCACTGCGCATGCGCGACATGGGGCGCCAGGGGGCGCTGTCCATGTGGAATGCCGCCGTGACCGCAATGCACGATGGGACTTGTAGTTCGCAGTGCTCGGCCTTTACATTGGTCGCGGTGCATGCTGGGAGTTGTAGTAGGGGAGCTGGGAGAGGCCATGTTGGGTGCGGGGCACGCTGGGAGCTGTAGTCCTTCCCCCGTGGCGCCGGCCATGTTGGGAGGTCTCCCCGTCGGCCATGATGGCCTCTCAGGAGAGAATTTCTTCTGGTCTAAATCTGCCCTTTTTAACCTTAAAAACCACAATGTCTCGTCCTCTGGCTCCGCTCCCCGATCACGAGTCTCTCCTGGAGCCCCCTTGGGGGGAGGGAGGAGGAAGAGGAAGGGGGTCCCCACTCAAGAAGAAGAGGAAGATGATGGAGATCCTGCTGAGGAGGAGGAGGAGGAGGAGGAAGGGGATCCCCGCTGAAGAGGAAGATGACGAAGAGGGTTCATGCTGAGGAGAAGAAGGAAGAGAAGAAAGAGGAAGAGGAGGAGGAGGAAGGGGATCCCCACTCAGGAGGAGGAAGGGGGTTCCCTGCTGAGGAGGAGGAGGATGAAGAAAGGGGTTCCCCACTCAGGAGGAGGAAGAGGAGGAGGAGGAAGGGGGTTCCCTGCTCAGAAAAAGGAGGAAGAGGAGGAAGATGAGGAGGAAGAGGGGGGTCCCCACTCAGGAGGAAGAGGAAGGAGGAGGAGGAGGAAGGGGGTCCCTGGTCAGGAGGAGGAAGAAGAGGAGGAAGAAAAGGGGGTTCCCCCTCAGGAGGAGGAAGAGGAGGAAGGGGGTTCCCTGCTGAGGAGGATGAAGAAGGGGGTTCCCCCCTCAGGAGGAGGAAGAGGAGGAGGAGGAAGGGGGTTGCCTGCTCAGAAAAAGGAGGAAGAGGAGGAAGATGAGGAGGAAGAGGGGGGTCCCCAGTGAGGAGGAAGAGGAGGAGGAGGAAGAGGGTCCCCCCCAGGAGGAAGAGGATGATGAGGGGGATCCCCATTCAGGAGGAAGAGGAGGAGGAAGGGGGTCCCTGGTCAGGAGGAGGAAGAGGAGGAAGAAAAGGGGGTTCCCCCTCAGGAGGAGGAAGAGGGGGGTCCCCCAGTGAGGAGGAAGAGGAGGAGGAAGAGGGCCCCCCCTGAGGAGAAGGAGGATGATGAGGAAGGTCCCCGCCGAGCGCCCCTTTTCCCGCCCGCGGCCTCACCCTGAGGGAAGCGGGACCCCAAAGTAGTCCCGGCTGAAACACCGCGGATTGATCTATCTTTCACCAGTCAAAGAGTCCCCCGAGGGTGGGGGAAGGTGCACCGTTCCCGGAGGCACTGCAATACCGGGACGATGCGCGGAGCGGAGGGAGCAAGCTCCGGGTCCAACTCCCGAGCCCAAAAATCCGTTTAATATAAAGTCCTCTCATCGAGGACGTATCAGATATTAAACTGATAAGAACAGATACTACACTTGATCTTAGCCAAAAGGCCGAGAAGAATACGCCCCGTTCACAATAACCCCACCCCCTCGCCTGGACGGGGCGCTTCTCGCTCCTTTTTCTTCCCTTTTTTTCCTCATTTTAGTCTTTTTTTCTCTCTTTTTTTCCCTTTACTCCTCCTTTTTTCCTCTTTTTCCCTTTCCTTTCGTTTTTTCTCATTTCATTCTCTTTCTTCCTCTCCTTTTCCTCCTCTTTTTTCCCTTTTCTCTCCTTTTTTTTTCTGATTTTATTCTCTTTTCCTCTTTTTTCCCTTTTCTCCTCCTTTTTTTCCTCTTTTTTCCTTTTCATTTGTTTTTTCTCATTTGATTCTCTTTCTTAATCTCCTTTTTCCTCTTTTTTCCCTTTTCTCCTCTTTTTCCCTTTCCTTTCTTCTCATTTTATTCTCTTTTTTCCTCTCCTTTTTATCCTATTTTTTGCCTTTTCTCTCCTTTTTTTTCTGATTTTATTCTCTTTTTCCTTTCTTTTTCCCTTTTCTCCTCCTTTTTTTTTCTCTTTTTCCCCATTCTCTCTTTTTTTCCTCCTCATTTTTCTCTCTTTACTCCTCTTTCCCCCCCAGGATATAACCCCGCCCCCCCAAATTTTGGGGGTCCACCCCCCCCCAG
>NW_015092982.1:77780-78230 GCF_001431845.1 Calidris pugnax
CCACCCCATGCCCCCCACGGCCACCCCATAGCACCCACAATCCCCATGGCCACCCCATAGTCCCCATGGCCACCCTATGGCCACCATAGCCACCCAATGGTCCCCATGGCCACCCCATAGCACCCACAACCCCCACGGCCACCCTATGGCCGCCACGGCCACCCCATAGCACCATGACCACCCCATGGCCACAACGGCCATCCCATGGTCACCCCAGCCCCATGGCCACCCAATGGTCCCCATGGCCACCCCATAGCACCCACAACCCCCATAGCCACCCCATTGTCACTCCAAACCCATGGTCACCCCATGGCCACCATGGCCACCCCATAGCCACCCCAGCCCCATGGCCACCCCATAGCACCCGCAACCCTCATGGCCACCCCATAGTCCCCATGGCCACCCTATGGCCACCACAGCCACCCAATGGTCCCCCTGGCCACCCCACAG
>NW_015092982.1:78643-79564 GCF_001431845.1 Calidris pugnax
CTCCAACCCCATGGTCCCCCCATGGCCCCCACGGCCACCCCATGGCCACCACAGCCCCATGGCCAACCCATGACCACCACGGCCACCCCATGGCCACCCCGTAGCACCCACGACCCCCATGGTCACCCCAGTCCCATGGTCACCCCATAGCACCCAGAACCCCCACAGCCACCCCATGGTCACCCCAGCCCCATAGCTACCCCATAGCACCCTCAGCTCCCATGGCCACCCTATGGCCACCATGGCCACCCCATAGCACCATGGCCACCCCATGGCCACAATGGCCATCCCATGGCCACCCCAGCCCCATGGCCACCCCATAGCACCTCAGCCCCCATGGCCACCCTATGACCACCACAGCTGCCCCATGGCCACCCCAGCCCCATGGTCACCCCATAGCACCCACAACCCCCATGGCCACCCTATGGCCACCACAGCCATCCCATGGCCACCACGGCCACCCCATAGCACCCACAACCCCCATAGCCAGCCCAGAGCGCGGTTCGGTGCCACTGGGGACAACCCGAGGCTGCAAGAGAAAGAGTTGTCAGGAGAAAAACACTGCCCCGATCCCACACCCAGTGAGCCAGAGCTGCTGAGCAGATTTGGGCTGTTTTCTCCCCCAAAACCCTCTGTGGTGGTGCTGGTTGCTCAAAAGCTGTGGTCAATTGACCGTGTTTCACCGCTGCCACCCTCCTCCTGATACTGCTGTCACCAGGGCAAAGTGGCTCGTGATGAGGTTGAGATGGTTTTACCCAGACACCCAAAACTCTGAGAATAGGGGAATTTTCTAGATGTTAGAAACCCAGATTGTTAAGTCAAGGTTAGAGCTGGGCCAAGATGGGAGATGTGTCCCATCACAGCATCCTTTCCCCACAGCAGGGGAAAACCACTGACCCTGGATGGCCCAAGCTCTCCAAG
>NW_015092982.1:80688-82520 GCF_001431845.1 Calidris pugnax
CCCCCACAGTCCCCATGGCCACCCTATGGCCACCATAGCCACCCAATGGTCCCCATGGCCACCCCATAGCACCCACAACCCCCACGGCCACCCTATGGCCACCATGGCCACCCCATAGCACCATGGCCACCCCATGGCCACAATGGCCATCCCATGGCCACCCCAGCCCCATGGCCACCCCATAGCACCTCAGCTCCCATGGCCACCCTATGACCACCACAGCTGCCCCATGGCCACCCCAGCCCCATGGTCACCCCATAGCACCCACAACCCCCATAGCCACCCCATTGTCACTCCAAACCCATGGTCACCCCATGGCCACCACGGCCACCCCATGGCCACCACAGCCCCATGGCCAACCCATGACCACCACGGCCACCCCATGGCCACCCCATAGCACCCATGACCCCCACGGTCACCCTATGGCCACCTTCAGCCCCATGGCCACCCCATGGTCACCATGGCCACCCAATGGCCACCACAGCCCCATGGCCACCCCACGGCCACCTCCCCCCAGCCCCACGGCACCTGGCTGATGCGGTTGAAGCCGTACTGGAGGAAGCCCTCGTCGAAGGGTGGGACGCTGTGGGCCGGCCCCACGTAGAAGGGCTCCCATGGGTCCTTCCAGGCCACCTCGTAGGCCACCCGGAGGTGGGGGGCAGGAGGTAGCCCCCACCAACGCTCGTAGCCCGTGGGGCCATGGCAGCGGGGACACAGGGCCCCATAGAAGGGTCGGGCGTCCCCCGTCTCCACCAGCTGGAGAAGTTCGGCCTTGGTCCTCGGCACCCGCGTCCCCGTCCGCACCTCGAAGGCCGGGAGCACGAAGACCACCCGGTCCCAGGAGGAGCTGGTGGCATCTGGGGCGTTGGGGTCTTCCAGGGGGTTGGGGTCTTCCAGAAGGTTGGGGACACCTGGGTCATGGAAACCCTTGGGGACCTTCTGGGGGTTGGGGTCCTCCAAGGCGTTGGGGACACCTGGGTCATGGAAACCCTTGGGGACCTCCAAGGCGTTGGGGTCCTCCAAGGCATTGGGGACACCTGGGTCATGGAAACCCTTGGGGACCTTCTGGGGGTTGGGGTCCTCCAGGGGGTTGGGGTCTTCCAGGAGGTTGGGGACACCAGGGTCATGGAAGCCCTTGGGGACCTCCAAGGCGCTGGGGACACCCGGGTCATGGAAGCCCTTGGGGACCTTCTGGGGGTTGGGGTCCTTCAGGGCGTTGGGGTCTTCCAGGGGGTTGGGGTCTTCCAGAAGGTTGGGGACACCTGGGTCATGGAAGCCCTTGGGGACCTCCAAGACCTTGGGGTCCTTCAGGGCGTTGGGGACCTCCAAGACCTTGGGGACACCAGGGTCATGGAGACCCTTGGGGACCTCCAAGGTGTTGGGGACATTGGGGACCCCCGGGATGTTGGGGTCCCTCAAACCCCCCTGAGACCCCAAAGAACCTGGTGCCCCCAAAGCTTTGGGGTCCCTCAAACCCCCCTGAGACCCCAAAGAACCTGGTGCCCCCAAAGCTTTGGGGTCCCTCAAACCCTCCTGAGACCCCAAAGAACCTGGTGCCCCCAAAGCTTTGGTGTCCCTCAAACCCCCCTGAGACCCCAAAACTTTGGGGTCCTCCAAGACCCCTGGAGCCCCCCAAGACCCTTGACCCCCCCAAGATCCTGGAGCCCCCAAACCTTTGGGGTCCCCCAAACCCTTGGGGTCCCCCAAACCCCCCTGAGCCCCCCAAGAACCTGGTGCCCCCAAACCTTTGGTGTCCCTCAAACCCCCCCGAGCCCCCAAAACCTCGGGTTCCCCCCTGATTTCCTCAACCCCCTTCCTTGGGGGATCCCCCA